>NC_050605.1:24763449-24788449 GCF_013368585.1 Megalops cyprinoides
CCAAGTTCAATTGCATTAAAAGACCCCATCAGCGGGCCTTGTCTGCTCCGATTAGTGGCGGGCTGCTTTCTGCCTTTGTCAGAGCGCAAGGTGTCGCAGTCTTTTGTCCCGGGGGTGCTGGAGCCAGACACAGACCAGACAGGCCCAAGCCACAGATTTACACAAAGATTACGCTGTCAATGGTGTCTCCGCTCACAGCGCTCACAGCGCGGGCCCAGTTTGCACAGCATCCCTGTTTGTACAGTCAAGGGTTTTCTGTAACTGCACTGTAGCCATTATGTGGCCAAACAGCTTCAGGCCTTTCAGGTAGCACTATGCAAAGTTAATATTCATTTAGCCATTAATAATTCATCATCAACATTCATTCATGTAATTATTATTTACAGTCCTGGAGCATCTACAATGAACATTTTTTCACTGTGTTCCAGTGCCTGTCATAAAATACAACTAAAGTCCTCACTTCACCCCTCATTAATTACTTATGAATGCTTACAGAACATCATTAACACTGTAAAGCATTAGTCTCTTTGTTTATATCACCTATCGTCCTAAAGTCCTCTGTTACAGACACTGTATTAATGATGTTTTAATCAATGGCTGTGCAAAATGGACCTTAAATTCTTACCACAATTCATCTCCATTGGGCTTTGAGAGGAGGTAGATCTCGCCTGTGGGCACCCAGAGGTTTCCCTCGATGGAATTTATGCTCCTGCTAAAAGGAGCAGACGGTGGTTTGAGTTTCAGCTGATCAATCCTCAACTTCCGCTGCTGCAACCCGTGTAGGGCCATGACCCACGAACCATGAGACCATGTGACATTGCATGTCTGTGCACCTCAGACTGTTCAACTGTTGATTGAATGCACCCTGGCATTTGCACATGCGCCTGGTAACATCCACTTAGGTGCATACAGAGAAACACTTTCCCCAGAGTTTATTATGTCAGCCTCCCCAAAAAAACATGTTAATGTCAAACTGCAATTAGACTGCGATGTTCATCACTACCATAATGTTTGATAACTTGATTTTTGGTAACACTTTTCATTTTGTTTCTTAGATTTGGCACTTGCTGTTGTCCTGACCCACACAGAGGCAGGTAAGGCTGTGATGGTCTTAGGACAGTGAGCATTTGCATCCTGGTTCCGCATCTTCTCCTGAGACCCTAACCTTTGCTGCCTGAGCTTATTGGGGTATTTGAGTCATGGAGGTGAGGTGTACTTACCTGTACAGAGGGCATTCTGTCTATAACTTTTCATAGAAAACAACTTTACATGTAATTTGGAGCTGAAAGGGAGCAACAGAAATCTGGGCCCGTCTGCTGTCAGTGCAGGGCAGATTAGCACAGCACTGGGATGCCTCTGGTACAGTGAGTGACCTTCTGTTAAAGGAACACATGTGCTTCCTCTGCCTGTGCTCCACAGTCAGACTCACCATCACATTTCCCCAGGGCAGGGTTTGATCCTGACTACTGAACTCACACATACTGTTCTGGATTGAGGTGCTGGGTTTTCCAAGGTAAAGTGCTGACCCAGTCACAGTTCAGAATGGCCAAGATGAAGCGAAAGTGGAAATAATCCTTATTCCTCTGTAAATTACTCTGACACTTCAAAGTGTAACAGGATCTCAAAGGTCTGGATGTCCTGACCTTCTCTCAATCTGATCAAAGCAGGGAATAAGCACCTCAGATGTGAGGTTCTCACAAGCATGAGAACAGCTCACTCCACATACACTTAAGTCAATGTCCAACATTGCCTGCTCTGTGTAAGCTCATGATAAGCTTTCTGAAAGAACCATGAAATTATAGTTTCTCACTTTGAAATAAGATGATGCGAATGTACATGAGAAACTCTACCGAGCAAAGTTTGAGGTGCAAACACTCCACTGACACATGTGCTGACCTCAGCAAAACAGCTGAGGGTCATGGACTATGAACTGCACTCTCTGCCTATGACTTTAGTCTTGAGGAACACCAGAGCAGAATGCTAATGCCACTTTAGCCCATCCTCTCTGTCTCAGAGCAGAATGATAATGCCACTTTAGCCCACCATCTCTGTCTCAGAGCAGCAGAATGATAATGCCACTTTAGCCCACCCTCTCTGTCTCAGAGCAGTGGAGAGGGCGCATCTGTGCATGCAGCCCCCATGCATACTGCGCTTTGCCTACCTTGAGTACTTAACCGTTGCTCTGAATCGGTTCTGCTGAGCTGGCCACTTCTCAAAAGGAAGATCCCTACCTTCGTTACCTATGGGTGGCTCACTGCTCAGATGACAGCAGATATGTTGGAACAAATTATAGAGACCCTGTTACTGATGAGAGAATGTGGAATATTGCAGATTGTAGACAAGTAATGTACAGGATTACAAATCCACCCAACACAGCTCAGCTTCTGCTGTTTCCCTCATCATGAGAACTTTCAAATCAGTGAGAAATATGGGCACCATAGTTAGCTAGACTATCCCAATATCACGGAACAGTGGGCGCTGCCCTTGGTGTGTGCGGAGATCACTGGGAATAGGGGGACCCTCAACCCTTCACGCTTTCGATTGTATTCTCGAAATGTTTCGACTTTATTTCCAAAATATTAATCTTTTTTTCTGTAGGTATTTTGACATATTCTCAAAATATTCCGTCCTTTTCCCACGAATTATTTCGACATTAATCTCGATATGCATACTAAAACATTCTCACCGTGGCCCTAAAACGCTTCCGTGACAACCTGATGCATCAGAATTTTGGCGCGTTATAGTAGTACCAAACTTCATGATCGCACACAGACTGAGCCATAAAGGGTATCATTCCGAAACATCAGAAAATCTGTTTCAGTTGTGTAATATTACAATACAAAACACTGGCAAAGACAACTGAAATCACTGTGAATTCATCGCGGCACGCGCAATGCGAGCAGTGTGGCGCCCCTCGTATTTGGCAAATCATTCTGTGCCGCTGCACTCGAGAGGAGAGGTACCCACCCGCTGCGCGCTGCAGCTGCGCAACTCCTGCGCAACTCCTGCGAGTGAGTGCACCCAACGGGGATGTGAGGCACGCACACGTGCTTTTGTGTATTTTGAAGTCTTGCATACTTTGCTAATTGTAAACAAGAAACTTTTGACTCAAGCTTTGTAGCTCATCCAGCTATATCGTCTTCTCAGGTAGGTATTTCTTTCAGTCTTTATAATTTGAATTAATTCGGCGGTTAGACTCGTGATTTAAAATGCACTTCGCTAAAGTACCCTACATGGAGGGAATTATGGACAGAGAAGTTATTTTCCATGCATTATCCGGCTTTAATTTTGTATTTGTATGCAGAATAGCATACAATAGATACGTGTGGATGCATGCAAGAATGTATTGCATTTGTTAGTGCGTGAATCCGTTATTAAGACTGAACGTGGCGCAAATGTATGTGTCTTAAAATATTCGATGGCCGATTACTGCATGTCTGCTCATAGTTACGTACTGCACGGCATACAATATGTAGTCTTTGATTTATTGTAGCTAATTTAGTGTTCGTAAATATTGTTGTTGGTGTTTAATAATCATGTAGATTTACCGTTGACCGTACGTACGTAATTATACAGTGATTTAAAATGTCGAATAGTTTAAATTTTGTTGTAAACGTGGGCAATACTTATTTTTATTTTGTAGTGGTGACTCTGAAGCTGCTGCGCAGGTGAAAGGGAAATGTGTTGTAATGTATAAATTGTATCTTGTCATTTTGCAGCAGTGATTGGAGTGCCTGAAGCGCCTTATCTGTGTGACAGTCTCCTCTTGCACAGTGCGTCTGCAAATGAGGTCTGGCGGAGCGGGCTCGTGCATTACGTCTAAATTAAATTATTTATTATGAAGCATCGTTGTCCATAATGCATATTATCCGTGAAATTTGTTAATTTTTCCATATAGATTTATATTACAAATCAGCGACTACTAGTACCTAAAAGAAGTTGCACTCTCATGTAAAGGTCAACCATGAAACGCTTGGAAGTCTGAAATGATTCTTCATAACACGAGGATACGCCAAACGTGGGGTAATGTGTCATATTCCAATATAGTTATCAATTGGCAGATCGGATTTTAATAAGATGAGATGCAGTGCGCACAGGAGCGAGAACTTCATACGCATTCAATAGCAAGTGATTGCTTTAGCACATCATATGCGTTATTAGTGAAAGAGGGTTTATAACTTAATATATTAGTTGCATTTTGTATTGCAGCGTCTCCTTGCTTTGCAGTCAGATAATCGTTTGGCGCAGTAGAAGCAGCCGGGGGCAGGCTGGCATGTGACTCGCGGCTTACGGGCTCCGGCGAGGGAAAATTACAGAAGTTTGCGGGAGGCGTCGCGTGCAGTGCACGCTGCGCATTGTGTAAGCCCTGTATTCTGTAGTAATAATAATAAGGATTGTAAAAGTTATAAACTTCATTTGTACAGTGCTTTTAAATCCAAGGCGCTCAACGCGTAAAGTGCGGTTAAAATAAACACGCAGAAAGTAAGGCGGCTGCAGGAGATCGGTAAGACCCACACTGTTCCGCCGGTGAGTGACCTTAGCTTCCCTCACACTTCATAGCTAGACCACGAACATTTAAAATTATTACATTTTCATGCATTTCGATATATTAAATGCTTTACAAGTACTAGTTATCCACTACATCTTTAAAATCACATTCTGTTTCTCATTATATCGTTGTAAATTAACTCCACACGTACCCATACTGCAGGAAAGCTGCAGGTTATAAACAGCATTTAAAAAGCCACTGTTTCAGTGAATGAACTTTGCTGAAAGCTTCACACGCCAGCCTGTGAACAGGTGAGGAACCGGGCGGTGGCTTCAGACAGTGCGTTTAACTGACAGAAAGAGCTGTTCCATTGCTTCAGATTCTCCTTTTAATGTCGTTTGTACCTGTTTGCACACTGACTGTCCTCTCATTCCTGGATAACATATTTTGTGCTTGATCAGCAGTGTAGAGAAACAAATGCCTAGAAAACACTGGGTTTTTGCCTCCTGGCCCTTTGCAGGATTAAGGCGTAGTAGTTACAGTCAGTAAGACTGAGCAGGTTTACAGGCAGGGGAATCCCAGGCCTGCTGCTGTGGTGAGACTGTGGGGTTCATTAGTACTACGAACAGAGTAAAACAGCCAGGTCACATACAGTCCGCGCCAGTCAGCTTGCTGCCATAGAGTTTGGAAATTAAGAAAGACAAACTTGTCTGCACGATTTCAGTGAACCTCCAACAAAAGTTAAATTACAGATTTGGGCTAGTGCACATCCAGAAGGACGACAGAGCATGGTGTTTGTTTTGTTTTTAGGATAATTGTTCATTATGTTTTTGAAGTATTTGACATCCATGTGTCTAGAGTTAACTCTAGATGTGTCACAAAACGAAATGACTCGGGCGTGTTGTGCAGAATGTACAGTAAGTGTGTGCATGTGCAGCCTTTGCTCTCACACACAGCATTCCAGCTGCAGCAGGAGGCACAGGGCCAAATCCTCCCGTGAGAAACTACGCTGAAGGGCATTAGTACACAGCCGGCTACAGAAAGGCCAGTGTGTATAATGTGAGATGTCTTATTAATGCTGTATAAGGATGATAAAGACCAAAACTGCCTGAATTTCACCCTAAGAGACCTTTTCAAACTGCAGTCCCCTGGAGTTGCATAATTATGGAAACAGGTCAAATAAATCTGTAGATATATAACTTAAGGCAAAGGTCTGAGGGAAAATAATGCTTGAAGATCCTTTGGAAATTAACTGATGCAAAGATGGAAAGAGGCTTAAGATGGATACATTTGGGGAACTGCATAGGGAAGCTTAGGAAAAGGCCAGCTGAGAGTTGCATTGGAGAGTTCCATGGTGTCAGACAGCGGTGAATGGGACAGTGCTGTCAGACAGCAGTGAATGGGACAGTGTGCTCAGACAGCGGTGAATGGGACAGTGCTCTCAGACAGCGGTGAATGGGACAGTGCTCTCAGACAGCGGTGAATGGGACAGTGCTCTCAGACAGCGGTGAATGGGACAGTGCTGTCAGACAGCAGTGAATGGGACAGTGCTCTCAGACAGCGGTGAATGGGACAGTGCTGTCAGACAGCGGTGAATGGGACAGTGCTGTCAGACAGCGGTGAATGGGACAGTGCTCTCAGACAGCGGTGAATGGGATAGTGCTGTCAGACAGCGGTGAATGGGATAGTGCTCGCTGTGCTGTCACAAAGACATTGCAAACCCGGCTGCTGTGGCTCTTGGGTTGTGACTGAATGTTTTTGTGAGGAGAACAGGGAGCTGCTCTGGTACCACACAGCTTCAGTGATTAGAAGCCCTTTGGTGCTGCTGCTGTCTCAGAGCCACGCAAGCTTGGGGGACATGCTTATTGAAGTGATGTGCAGATTTGTGATGATTAGAAACAATCACAGTACTTCTGGATCTTTAAAACTTTTTTACAGGTATTTGGTGAGAATAAAAAATCCATCACTACAGACACAACCACCTTCTGGCAAACATACCAAACTGTGAGAGGAAGAGAAGCACCTGCTGTGAAGCCGAACCTGGATTTTCCCTCCAGCTTCTCTGTTCCCCCTCACCACTGCGCACCGGTCCGATGCCCAA
The DNA here is from genome assembly GCF_013368585.1 of Megalops cyprinoides. NCBI lineage: Eukaryota > Metazoa > Chordata > Actinopteri > Elopiformes > Megalopidae > Megalops > Megalops cyprinoides. Next base: position 24,770,040 of record NC_050605.1, read on the forward strand.
AAACAACAAGGCCGTCAGGAGAGAGCTCGACGATGACGTCACGGAGTCCATCATAGACCTGCTGTCCAGCGAGGATGATGCGTGTAAGAAGAGCTCTCAGATGGCGAATACGGGGGAGCACAGGGGCTGGGAGGATGACCGGCCAGCCTGGAACAGCAAGCTGCAGTATATCCTGGCCCAGGTGGGCTTCTCCGTCGGCCTGGGCAACGTGTGGAGATTCCCTTACCTGTGCCAGAAGAACGGGGGTGGTAAGCCCATTACCTCTCACACACCTGCCCCTTTTAAGAAACAAAAGCAGGCACAGGTACACATCCGCTCCACAGGTGTCCAAGGCAGGTATGTGGTTGCCTGACCTTGCATTTCTCCTCCACACTAGGTAATGCTTATGGCTGCAGATAGAGAAGCACAGCAGAAGGCAGAGGAGTACAGTTCTTGCTGGAGCTTCAGCAGGGATGTACATGTAGCCTATGGCCCATGAGCCAGGTGACCATGGCAACAGCCACGCCTACAGCTCCCCTAACATACTTAACATCACCTGCAACCTGGTCCAAACTGTGCTGTGCCTGTACATTATCTGAGGGACTCTGGAGCCCCACACACACCTGCGCAGTGTTTCAGACCCCACACACACCTGCGCAGTGTTTCAGACCCCACACACACCTGCGCAGTGTTTCAGACCCCACACACACCTGCACAGTGTTTCAGCAGGTCTGATCAGCCTCAGAATGTCGCTGTAAAGCTGCTGATGATACCGAGGGCAACACGCTCTGTAATGGCTGGGTGTGTAGGATCTGAGTAATTACATTTTAGAGGTCTCCTGACTGTGGTGTAGCCTAGCAACATGAGGCACCTTCTGTTATATTGTATGCAGTTAATTATGAGTGAATTTAATTAAACTGTGCTTTAATTGAAGGACCTTGTACTTATTCATTAAGAGGCCTTTATTAAATTAATATCTGATCCCACTGATCTGAGACCATATTCCAAGCATGTTCTTGTCAGGGTTTCAGAGACTGCTTCCCACAACAACCAGCAGGTGTCCACATGACAGCCTGCCTGGCCTGGTTTCCTGCTGCTCCCCCAAACTTCCGTCAGAGGGACCGCCTTCCTGTTTGTTCCAGACCTGTTTGTAGCTGATCTAGTTAGACTGTTTGCACCTGTGTGTAATTAGTCTCTATGTGTTTGGTGCTCTATTTAAGTCCTGCATGTGGCTTGGTTCCCTGCGTAGTCTTGAGCTACCCTGCGTTGTGTGCTTTCCTGTGCCCCAAGTTTGGTAGTTTCTTGTCTCTAGTTAAGATTCTTCGTCTTTAAAAAACCTTTCTGTGTTTTTGTATGATCTCTGCATCTGGGTCCCTCCTGCTCCACTGTTACAGGTCTTACTTGCTGTGTCCAGGAGTTATTGCATAATCAATATTTAATCTGCTCTATGCTTAACCTTAAACACCAGTCTCATTTTCCAAGGAGTTTGTGATATTGATGATGAAAGAGGCCAGTTTCTGAAACACTAATGATACATACATACTCAAGGAACAGAGATCCTCATTCAGTAACTCCAGTGCAGTTCTCAGATTGGCGCACGTATTGTGCTTGTGTTTTTTTTTCTTTTGTTTCTTCTTCACAAGTTGATGGTGACTGAAATTAGCCACAGACTGGAGTATCTCAGTGCTGCATTGCTTAGATGTAAGGGCTGAGTCTAGGTCACAGTTATGGTTATTCTCTTTGTTCTGATTCTGGCAGCTTTCAGCTAAATACTCACACAGGTGAAATGAGAATGGAATGTCTAACCAATCAGGAGTGTGGGGTGATGTGTCATGTGATCTGTTGTCCTGGCAGGAACGTACCTGGTGCCGTACCTGATCCTGCTGCTTGTGATCGGCATCCCGCTGTTCTTCCTGGAGCTGGCGGTGGGGCAGCAAATTCGCCGCGGCAGCATTGGGGTGTGGAACTACATCAGCCCCCGTCTGGGCGGGATCGGGTTCACCAGCTGCATGGTGAGGGAGGGGCCACAGCTGTCACAGGGGCAGACCAACCAATGGGCAGTCACTGTGGATGTGGCCTACCTGTTACAGTTTAGCTTTAAAACAGAATTAGATCTTAGATTAGTAAAATAACTAATAAAGTCACTGAGAAGTGATTTCACTCTGAATACAGTGCATCTGTGGGTAGTCTGCGTTTGCTCTGGTCTTTGCAGTGATGCTGCAGACAGTCTACTGATACATTGGTTGTTTCGGAGGAAATACAATGCATTATTTATGGAAGGCGTGAGTTTTGTGAAAGATGAATATTGTGACCATTGTGCTCTGACGTCTGTGTGCTCTTATGCAAATGTTACAAAACTTTATTAGATGATGTCATTACCTTTGTGTCTGGCCTCTCGATATCTTCAGATGACAGTTCCTGCTTAGTGAGGCTAGGCATTGTAAATGAATTACTTTTTGATGCATTTGGTCTTTTATGTTATTTTCAGCTGCTCTCTAGGGAAATGAGATCATCTTTGCTGTGTGTCTTTATTATGAATATCAGTGTTGCTCCAACCCTGACTGGTGCTTCTCCAGCTGAGCTCCAAAATGCATTTGATTAAACTGTCAGTAAAAGGCTGCTCTGGGTCTGTAAACAGCCAATGTTAATGCTGTGTAAAACACGTGGGTTATGAGCCGTAATGTGAATTTATTGCTTAAAATCAGTTAGGCACATCTTTTTTGAGAAACCCCAGTGCTAACAAGCAGGGGTCGGGGTAAAGTGGAGCTGGGGATTGCAGTTGGTTGTGTTCTTCCCTAGGCTGTCTGTGAACTCGGCTGGGTCTTCTCCTGCAGGTCTGCTTCTTCGCCTCCCTCTACTACAATGTCATCATCGGGTGGAGCCTCTTCTACTTCTCCCAGTCTTTCCAGCAGCCCCTGCCCTGGCATGAGTGCCCCCTGGTCAAGAACAGCACAGCCACATGTAAGAACAGCACAGCCACATGTAAGAATAGCACAGCCACATGTAAGAACGGGGGAATAGGGTTCGAACGTGACTGCGAGTGTGGCTCAGGTGGTACATGAAGATACTGAGAGGAAATGGGAATTTGAGCTGGGGGTAGGAGGCCTGTGTGACGATGTGTGTCCCACAGTTGTGGAGCCAGAGTGTGAGAAGAGCTCGGCCACCACCTTCTACTGGTACCGTATGGCCCTGGACATCTCCGGCGCCATCACCGAGAGCGGAGGTCTGAACTGGAGGATGACCGTGTGTCTGCTGGCCGCATGGACCATGGTGTGTCTCACCATGATCCGGGGAATCAAGTCCTCAGGGAAGGTAAGACTCCCGCCCTCGTCAGCATGTTCATCTGACAAAGGCGCACAATAGTGTTTTTATCAGCAGAAAAACGCACCGGCTCCAGGTAGACTACCTTCGTCTGCTCTCGATGCACTGTGCCGTTAATGCAGGTACAACACATCAGAGTGCGCTTTTTAAATTAATCCTCACAGGTCCCTTTAAAGTCTAATTGCCTTGAAAATTTTGATTCTTGGGTAGGTTTGATTCATGTGGTTTGTGCTTGAACAGTGGGAGGAGTGAAGCCCAGAGAGATTACACAGCTGATGTCTCTCTGTAAGTGAGCTTCCAGAAAGCCATTATCATGGGCCTGTCACATGCTTTGCGTTAAATTCCTGTCCAAGGCCGCTGCCAACTGGTCAAGTCCAGTTATCAAAAATCCCTTCATTCTACCACTCAAAGTAGCCTGAAGCAACCTGAAATTGGCCATTTGTACTTCCTGGTGCCTGACTCAGGAAGGCTACAGTGCACGGACTCTGGCATGTCTGTATGCATGTGTGTGTGTGGTGCGTTTGTGTGTGTGTGTGTATGTGTGTGTGTGTGTGTGTGTGTGTGTGTGTGTGTAAGCACAACAGAAGAGAGACAGATACCTCTTGCTCCTCCACAGAGTGTTAATTTAGGACTCTAATTTAGGCTTTAGACACAGGTCTTCCTCATTTATCTACAGGCAGACAGCAGATAAGACCATTGACTGACACTCCTTGTGTGATGCTGAAGTCGGTTGTCTTTTTTCTGTCCAGATAACACATACCTCCCCCGACTGGCTGGCTCCCTCCCCCTGACATCAACGCTCTCATCTTTTCACCCACATTTTTAGCTCCCGTCAGGGAAACAGCAACACAAAGAGGGGTCTGCTTTTTGGGCACCCAGCTGTTCGGTATCTAGCCATCATTTTCCTTTACCTTATTAACTATTAGTTTAAGAAACACATCGGTCTTCCCTCAAAGGTGATACTGATTTCAGTAACTTGTTCAGTGAAACTGAGTGCGTCTCTCACATAGCAGGTTATGAATGACTGCACCCTCATAATGCCCAGCTAGTGCAGGGGACTCACACACAGACATGGAGGTGGATGCTCCCTCACAGACTCACAGGAGAAGTGTCTCTTTAATCCAGAGGGGAACACTGCGATCACTTGGTGTGTGCTGAGTTCCTGCAGGTGATGTATCTCAGCTGTGTGTGTGTGTGTGCTGAGTTCCTGCAGGTGATGTATCTCAGGTGTGTGTGTGTGCTGAGTTCCTGTAGGTGATGTATCTCAGCTGTGTGTGTGCTGAGTTCCTGCAGGTGATGTATCTCAGCTGTGTGTGTGCTGAGTTCCTGCAGGTGATGTATCTCAGGTGTGTGTGTGCTGGCTTCTTGCAGGTGATGTATTTCAGCTCTCTGTTTCCCTACGTGGTTCTGATCTGCTTCCTGGCGCAGTCCCTGCTGCTGACTGGGTCGGTTGATGGCATTCGTTACATGTTCACCCCAAAGGTATGCAGCGTCTGAGCATTTGGGTCAGAGCCACTAGGGTCACTAGTCTCTCCTCCACATATTCCTCCCACCTGTCACCTGTGTTACAAACATCAAAGGGTTTGGTTTGACTGTTGACATGTTGACTGTTGAGCTTATGTGAGTGTGTTCATTATGCCTGGTAGCATGGAATGACAGCGCCCCAGTGTCACACTGTTGTACCTCCCATGTTGTCTGTTCTTTCCTCATAATGGCCTCAGAGAAACGAGGCCTTCATTCACAAAACCAGCATGTATTTACCCCTCCCCCTCTGACAGCCCCAAGAAGCAATGAACTCTCTCCGGCCTCTGCTGACACCAGCAGAAAGCGCATGCGTTATGTAGCCAATATTACAGATTCACACACTACAGCAGAACTTGTGCCTGGTGTGATTCAGACTACAGACAGCTGAAGACATCAGAGCCCTATTCACAGTGCAAATCTGATTTTCTTAAAACGGCCTGTAATATAAGCTTTTATTTCAACCTGCGATATTTAAGACTCAGTCACACCTGCCAGTCAGAAAGCAGAATGTCACTGCTTACTGTTTGGGTAAGAATGAAGTCGAGAATCCATTGAAAAGGGAGATACTGCAAAATCAGAGTTAAACACAGTTGAAACCACAGTTGTTCTCGTTTAGCAGTGGTGGTGTGATCCTGGCTGATTGTCAGATTTACCTCTGTGTTCTTTCTCTCCCTGCAGCTGGAGATGATGCTGGAGGCCAAGGTGTGGCGTGAGGCCGCCACGCAGGTATTCTTCGCCCTGGGGCTCGGGTTCGGGGGCGTCATCGCCTTCTCCAGCTACAACAAGCGCGACAACAACTGCCACTTTGACGCCGTGCTGGTCTCCTTCATCAACTTCTTTACCTCTGTGCTGGCCACACTGGTGGTGTTCGCTGTGCTCGGTTTCAAGGCAAACGTCATGATCACCAAATGTGTCACACTGTAAGTCCGGAACACAGCAATACATTCCACTCCATTCCATTCCAGTATATTCCATTCTACTCCATTCCACTCCATTATCACTGTTGCTTATGTCCTGTCTCACACAGCTGTGTATTAAGTGAATTGTTTAACAGTGCACTTGGACAGCACACTTGTGCAAGTTAACACAAAGCCACTGTGTTGATGGAAGAGATATTAGCATACTGTCATGTCACAGTGACACTGAGGTGAGTCACCTCAAAATAAAAATGCAGTATTCAGCAACTAGAAGGGCTTAAAGAATAACGTTCACACATTGATATTGTTAGAAATATTGATTTAGTAGTTACAGTTGTTCTCACGCAATGTCTAGTTTGTATTGGATATATCACCAACTTGGAAAGTGTGTCTCTGATGCAGGTAGTTGCAAGTTTGGTCTAAAATGCCACCAACATTTACATTTACATTTACAAACCAAGGATTTACAGTGACAGCCCAACTCTATAATCTCAATGTACACTATAAGTAACTTCAAAAAGCAGTTTTTGCTTTTTCCATCTCTTAGTGTGTAATTACCCAGGAAATTAAAAATGCCACTTTACCACAAAGGGACTGAAACATTAGCAATATTGTACTGCAGAATTACACACCTGGGTCTGCACATTGGACACAGCACAGTGTTGACCAGAATGATTATGTAACTCCATAGCATGATAAAATGTATATACACACTGATAGTGTATTAATTGTGTTATTTCCATAATTATCCAGAAACACAAACAAGATTGTGGGATTTCTGGGTAATGAGATCAGTCCTGAGCTGATTCCTCGGCATGTTAACCTGACCCATGTGACCCCAGAGGATTACCAGCAGCTGACTGACATCATCAGGGCGGAGAGGAAGAGCGATTTCTCCCGCCTGGGTCTCGAGTCCTGCAACATCGAGGACGAGCTCAACAAGGTGAGACTGCACGGTCAGCACAGTGCTCGGGTAGGGCTGCCTGGGGGCTGATCCTCTGAGAGCCTGCTTACCTGGTGATGAAAGGAAGGTCCTGCAGTTACTCTGAGGGAGAAGTGCTAGTGTTTCGAGTGCTACTCAGCCGTAGTAAAAGGAAAACAGTCATCATGTTAAGTGTCTTGAATTTTAGTAGAATCCTACCATGGAACTGAGTTCCTCAACTCAGTGTTCAGGTTTGGGAGAGATACGCTGTGTTCAGGGTGAGGAGCAACACTGTTCAGGGTGAGGCGCGATACTGTGTTCAGGGTAAGGAGCGATACTCTGTGTTCAGGTTTAGGAGTGATACGCTGTGTTCAGGGTGAGGAGCAACACTGTTCAGGTTGAGGCGCGATACTGTGTTCAGGGTGAGCAGAGATACTGTGTTTAGGGTGAGGTGTGATACAGTGTTCAGAGTGAGGAGCGATACTGTGTTCAGGGTGAGGAGCGATACTGTGTTCAGGTTTAGGAGCGATACTATGTTGAGGGTGAGCAGCGATACTGTGTTCAGGGTGAGCAGCGATACTGTGTTCAGGGAGAGCAGCGATACTGTGTTCAGGGAGAGCAGCGATACTGTGTTCAGGTTTAGGAGCGATACTGTGTTGAGGGTGAGCAGCGATACTGTGTTCAGGATGAGCAGAGATACTGTGTTCAGGTTTAGGAGCGATACTGTGTTGAGGGTGAGCACCGATACTGTGTTCAGGGTGAGCAGCGATACTGTGTTCAGGGAGAGCAGCGATACTGTGTTCAGGTTTAGGAGCGATACTGTGTTGAGGGTGAGCAGCGATACTGTGTTCAGGATGAGCAGAGATACTGTGTTCAGGGTGAGGAGTGATACTGTGTTCAGGTTTAGGAGCGATACTGTGTTCAGGGAGAGCAGCGATACTGTGTTCAGGGTGAGGAGCGATACTGTGTTCAGGGTGAGGAGCGATACTGTGTTCAGGTTTAGGAACGATACAGTGTTCAGGGTGAGGAGCGATACTGTGTTCAGGTTTAGGAGCGATACTGTGTTCAGGGTGAGGAGCGATACTGTGTTCAGGTTTAGGAGCGATACTGTGTTCAGGGTGAGGAGCGATACTGTGTTCAGGGTGAGGAAGAGTCATCTCATGCTGAGGATGCTGCTGCTGTTGTGCAGTCTGTGCAGGGCACTGGTCTGGCCTTCATCGCCTTCACCGAGGCCATGACCCACTTCCCTGCCTCCCCCGTCTGGTCCGTCATGTTCTTCCTCATGCTGGTGAACCTGGGCCTGGGCAGCATGTTCGGCACCATGGAGGGCATTGTCACGCCCATCTTCGACACCTTCCGAGTGCGCAAGGAGCACCTCACAGGTGGGCGTGGCCATGGTACTGTGACATCAGCACTGCAACACCACAGCTCAACGCCTCATTGGTGCTGATCTGTTCGTTCAGAATGATCATGTACCCTAGATTAAGCTCTCTGGTTAAATAAAAGTTTGATAAGTAATTTTACTCCAAATTCAACAAACTCTAGCCCTTCATTTCACTTTATTTTGACGGTTTGTTTAGGGTTTATGTACAATCATGTCATATTAAATCAACCTGCATGCATTTTGTCTTCCACTCGGGAGAAACTTGTCAAATGGCTGTTGTCCTGTCCCTTGCTTTAATCCTAGCCTGTGATTGGTCTGACTGCACCTGTTGCAGGTGTCCGCACTGCTTGCTCTGTGCCGTTATTAATGTGCTCTTCCACAGTGGGCTGCTGTCTCCTGTCCTTCAGCATCGGGCTGATCTTCGTCCAGCGCTCCGGGAACTACTTTGTGGCCATGTTCGATGATTACTCCGCCACCCTCCCGCTACTCATGGTGGTGATTCTGGAGAACATAGCAGTAGCCTGGATCTACGGGATCGACAAGTACGCCCCCTGCTGGCTCGGTTCTGGACTGCTCATCTGTGTGCACAGCAGTGATGGCAGGGTTCAGGGTCACCTGCTGCTTAATGTGGTTGGCTAATATCTCCTTCAGTTGGAAGCTAAATTAACATTATCTCCCTGAGGAGGTCTGAGGGAGTCAGTATATGTCAGTGTCACCTCTGTGGATAGATAACCCTGACCTAAAAGGTTCTAAATAATTTGTGTGCGTGTCCAGGAAGTGGGGCTGAACCAGGAAAGCTCGCTAACACTCTGAATCACTCGGCAGGTTTTTTGAGGATCTGAAGGGCATGCTGGGATTCTCTCCGTTCAGGTACTACTACTACATGTGGAAGTACATCACCCCCCTGGTGCTGTTGGGGCTGCTGGGGGCCAGCCTGGTGCAGCTGGTAATGACCCCGCCCACTTACAGCGCCTGGGTGGAAGAAATGGTGAGTAGAGAACAGTGCCAAACATCAGTCCATACAACACTGATATAGCAAAGCAGTGAGTATTTACAAAAGCCAAAGAGCAAGAGGAGAGGATCAGTGCCGATCCTGTCAAACTGCCAGAGAGGGACAGGCTGATATAACTGTTTAAGGCTGCCATAAATCCAGTATAGTTTGCATGTAAACAAAGGAATACATCCAGTATTTGAGGGGAGTATCAATGCGTTGGTATAAATGATCAGCAGTCTCTAAGACACCCGTGTCTCAGACGCCTGTCTCTCAGACTCACGTGTCTCAGACACCTGTCTCTCTGCCCCAGGCTCAGGAGAAATCGCTAAGCTATCCCGGCTGGGGATTGGCCATGTGCGTCTCGCTGGTCGTCATGGCGATGCTGCCAGTGCCTGTGGTGCTGGCTCTGCGCTGCTGTGGCGTGCAGGAGGCAGGTGGCGGCCGCTCCGCCGTGTCCTACAGCATGGGCCGGGTCGTCACCGACAGCTGCAGCCCCGACGACGAGGCCGACGACGCCGCCGTGACCCAGGCGAGCTCGCCCAGAGAGGCCTCTCTCATAAACCACAGCGCCATCTACAGGAACCAGACCGGCCCAGGGGACACAGAGCCCACCCCCAAAGGCCACTACGGGATTGGATACCTGATGGCCACCATGGCAGACATGCCCGAGTCAGACTTGTAGCATCCCAGCATGCATTTCACCCTTCTGCTTATCTGCATAGAATAACATGTAGCCATAGGTAAGGCAACATAGCCATAGGTAAGGCAGCATAGCCATAGGTAAGGCAGCTCTTGTCATGGACATGCAAACCTTTTATAGCCAAGAGACCAGAGCTGTACAATAACTGTATATACTGTTGTCACAAATTACGCCCTCTAGTGGCAGTGCTGAGAGCCACAAGTAAAAATCATCCGTTAGCCGCTCTTCTTACCACAGAGAGCACAAAGGCAAATCAAGACCAAGATTCAGTTCTGTTTTTGTCTAATTACAGTTGATGCAACAGCCACAGAATGGTGTTTAAGTTCAAAATGAATGTTCTCAAAACGTGCCTAATAACTTCTCATATTTGATTTATGTTATATCCTGTGTATATAAGTTTTATACATTTGTCTTAATAGTTTGGAATTTTCAGACATTTTACCTTTGGTCATAAATGTTGAGTTTAACAGCTTTTATTTTGTTTGTTTACTGATGTGATCTTATTGTAAAGAGCTTGGACACTTTCTTTTCCTGTAAATAATTTCCCTTACAATTACACTGCCTTTTTTCCAAGTACGATTAAAGATCACGTATGTTCTACACTTTGTCCTGTGGTCTGCTGGGTTACAGTTCATTAATGCAATCGTTACACTTTAGAATCCAAATAACCTGTCCACCCTGTTAGGCTGGAGTTAACCCTCTATGGTAAAGCAAAGTTACACTTTATTCTGAGAAAGAAAAAAAAAAACAATGTTCTGGCACATTTGTGAAGTAGATTCCAGGAAATATGTCTGAGCTGCAAAGAACAAAAGCACAACAAAATCCTTTGACATTCTTACTGTAGTCCTGCAACTGTTCCCTTACATTACACTGTCATTTAGCATGATACTCTTATCTAGAGCAACCTACAAAGGTTACACTTTTTTACATGTTATCCATGTCATCCATTTACACAGCTGGATATTAAGTGAGGAATTTTTTTGGGTTAAGTACCTTGCCCAAGGGTTCGAAAGCAGCGCCCCAACGGAATCAAGCCAGCAACCTTTGGGTTAGATGTTCTCCTTACTGCTGCTCCAACATGATGAACATAGTTTTCCCCCATGAACAGTCATTTAACGACTGCATTTTTTAAATCAGGACAAACGTGCACTAATAAATCAAAACTAAACAGGGGTATCATAACATTTCTGTTTTCATGATTACACTTCATTATGTCATGTATGTATCATATGTACATTACTTTCCAAAGCTGCATGTTCTTTATAAACATTTATGTATTTGAACAAACCCTGGATATCATTTCACAGATGAATGGGAATAACAGTCTTTCCTTTTGTTTATAAAACATCTTTAATCGCCATTCTGCAGATGACCGCATCCAGCAGTGTTCCAGAATGTTCCTCCTGCGGCGTAATCTTGAACAGCTGGAAATAAAACACAGGTGTTCACAAACGCACACCTGTACAGCTATGCACATCAGTGTACATCGGGTTTCTAGATGCACAGCTCAGTTAATAAATGATTACTGTTAAAGGAAATGCCTGTGAGTTACATTTACATTACATTTACATTTAGGTCATTTGGCAGATGCTTTTATCCAAAGCGACTTACAAGTGAGGAACAGCAAGCAAGCTAGGGTAGTGTAGGAGACCTTGGAGTAAGCTTTAAGTGCAACTTAAACAACTAAACTCAGCTAAATGAGTCAAGGAAAGGAGAAAACAGCGGTAAACTAGGTGAAAACACAAGAACAGACAGGCAGAGGAGACAAACAAGTAGTGACAGGAGAAAGAAGTGTGAGGTAGAAAGTGCACGGAGATGGAATTGTTACAATTGTAACTACACAACAGTTACATTACTAAAGCATTCAGCTACACTGCAACACTGACCATGACCTTGATATACCAGGCTTCACTGAACCCTGGCTCAGGCCTTTTGAGTCTGCTGCACTCAATGAGGCATTACCTGTGGGTTACTCAAACATGCAGACCTCGTGTCCTTCTGGTGGGGTGGTTGTTTTGCAGTCATTTATAAGTCTACCCTTCAAGTAACTCTTAACCCTTGGAATAAGTTCTCCTCTTTTGAAATTCTTGTTTTGCACTCTCCTCCTAACAGTCTTTTGTTTTAGTCAAAATTTGTAGACCCTCTCATCCTTATAGTGGTTTTCTTTGCAAATTTGCTGATTTTTTTTTATCTATCATGGCTGTGACCACAGATGACTTTACCATATATCTTGACAATGATTCCGATTCCCTAGGAACAGCCTTCAAATCCATTGTTTATTGTGTTGGCTTTGTCTGGATCTACTCACTGCCAAAATCACACCTTACATCTAATCATAAGGCAATGAATCTAACCCTTGCTCACCATGATCCTGTACTATCAGACCACTTTCTCATTACCTCTGATACTAAACTGACATGCCCATTAAGGATGGAGCCCAGGTTTTTCATAATCCTCTCTGCTGAAACATTTAAAAATGAGCTCCCAGAGGTCCTCTTAAGTGAAGTAGCCTCTGGCTCAGGTCCTGCTGATCAACTGACAGAATGAATTAATGACACCCTGAGACAATCTGACACCCTGAGACAATGTCTCAATGAAGTTGCTCCTCTTAAGAAGAAAAGACCGCTGTCTAAAGACACAACCTGACACACTCACCACACCCTGATACACTAACCACACCCTGATACACTCACCATACCCTGATACACTGACAATACCCTGATACACTCACCACACGCCGATACACTCACCACACCCTGATACACTAACCATACCCTGATACACTAACCACACCCTGCTACACTAACCATCAGCCCACCATGATGCTGAGAGAAAAGGCACCCGCAACCGTAACGACCAAAACAGAACTGAGACGTTCAATACCCACAGGCCACGGAGCTCTCCTGAAAACCACCCCACCAATGAAAGCCATAGAGCTGTCCTAAAATCCACCCCACCAATAAAGGCCACAGGAGCTGTCCCAAAATCCACCCCACCAATGAAGGAGTCCACTGTAGTCCTCTGCCAACCATCCCCCAACCCTCTAACAGACTGCTGACTCCTTTCTGATGACCTGCACACACCTCACTATGTGTGTGAAGCATTTATTTTTGTATTGAAATTTGAAAATGGAGTTTCACTCCATCACCTCTCTGCTAGTGGTCAGGAGATCATTTTCAGTTTTTCCCAGATTGGTCCTTTTTTATTCCCTCTGGAAAATCTCTGTACAGTCCTTTGTAACAAACCTGGGTGAATTATATTCAGAATTTTTAATAATTCAAAAGTTTGAGTTTGAGGCAATGGTAAACTGCCTGTAAAGCACCGTATAAGCGCACAGACATCCTCACCTTTTTAATCTTGGCCACATCGGTCAGGCAGGAGATCTGATTCACCGGGATCTGCTGCCCGTCCACCTTGGCCAGGATGTCATCCGTGCTGCGTGTCTCTTCCGCTGCGTGGACCAGAACCACCGCCACTGCGCCGTCCCCGTCTGACAGTCCGAACTTTTTAAAGGCCTCTGAGATCTGCAACAAATAAAACATAACCGGCAGTGATCAGTTATCGATTGCATACCCTCTAAAACAAATAAAAACACATCCATCAATGATTACATCACATACCCGACGAGATGTTATTCACAGCTCTCACTAGCGTTTCAGTTTATTTAATTCCAGTAGTACAAAAATCCGTATGAAATGTAATGTACGCTTACTTCATTCCATCAGACTGAACTCACGTTGTTTGTAGGCGAAAGGTTAAATATGATTTCAGAATAAAGGCTCCTCGTTTTCATTTTTCCAACCTTCTGCACGTGAAGTGCTTTGTTTGCGGCCACGAGGATTTGGAAAGGGTCAACGATCTGTTAAAACAGCAAGCAAATCCATTTAAACTGAAATGTAATACATTTTTACGTTGCTTGTCTCTACTGAACTGAGATCTAGACAACCCATGAGCCAACGTGTTTTCCAAAGACTGAATGTAACTTAGCTACTCTGGTTATCAGATTTCTGAAGTTAGTAAATTGCTCATTAAAAAAAAACGGATTCTCCGTCACGCAGTTCGAATAAATGAATGTTCTCACCATCGCCGGGTTTATTAAAGCGCCACTGATTTCTTGTGCGATCGCACTTTTTCTCAAATCTGCAGCATTTTTAACATCTTTAAACAGCAACTGTGTCACGACGTATTCAGGAAACAGATCAAGCTTCTGGGTTAGTTGCATTTCGTAATCTAGAGACAGCAACTAGCCGGCCAGCGACCATATGCTACTTATAGATGTGTTTTAAAGTTTAATTTAAAGTTGTCAGTTTGGCGTGTGGACTGGTAGCTGGGTATGTCTACAGTCTACAGGGGGAAAATAATTGGGTGACACAGGTTCCCCGAGTATCATTTCCCCTTAGAATCCCACACCCTAAAGCCGTTTCTGAAAATAAGTATTCCAAATATTTTCATACGTAAATAGAAAAGGCTATTGTTATAAATATTCATTTGTGCTATGACTTTCATTTTTGCAGTGTAGCCCCGTATGGCATTTAATTGTAGGAACTTTGTGTAAAGTGTCCGTGTTTCTGTCCGGACGGTGTGAGAGGCACGGACACGTTATTAAACCATTCACTGATTCTCTGCTGATCCGAGGCAGATGCTCCTAGTTTTATTATTTTATTCATTTAACCCTGCATGTTATAGATAGGTGAACGTTGCTGCTGAAACGTTCTAGTATGTTTAATTAATAACTACTTCCCTGCAGCTGACAGTGTTTGATTAATTATTTATTTATTGTTTTGTGCCGCTAATGATGGAGAGATATGAGGGGTATATTTTTACTGCTTTGTGCAGCGCAAACTTTTTTATTTCTTGCCTGCTGTTCTCCAAAATAACCCGGGAGCAAAGGGATCCATACATGGACGAAATATTCCACGTACCGCAAGCGCAGAAATACTGCCAAGGAAAATTCAGCGAGGTGCACATTTTTCACTTTCCTGCTACGAGGGAGCACTTACCTAGGCGAAATGAGTCGGCGAACATCTGATTCTAGTTGCTGGTTTGTGGCATTATTTCCACAGAGGTCACTGCTAAGTTTTTTATATATATACTGATCCGATTCTCAACTGGCACTGATGCCGTATAACAGGCATGGCCGTGTGGTGCTCTCAATTTCTTCCCTGATTTAAACGTAGGCTCGTTTTGGATGCGTGGCTTACTCTACCAACAATGCATCTGAAGTAGCATTATTGCGCTATAAAGCATTTGGATGAATGTTGATTTTAGACATAAGTCAGTAGTAATAGTGTTATGGTTTTCCGCATTGAAGTGTCATCAACCACTACATGGTCTGAAAGGAACACATTTACTGTCATGTGATCAATATGAATAGTTCTGCTTAAATGCTTTTGTTTGCTTCCTCTCTTACGCAGTGGGACCCGATGATCACCACGCTGCCGGGCCTGTACCTGGTGTCGGTGGGGGTGATTAAGCCGCTGGTGTGGCTGGCGGGGTGGACGGGGGAGGTGGTGTGCTCCACGGCAATGCTGCGCTTCATCAATTTACTCTTCAACTGCGGAAACCTCTACCTGCTGTATCTCATCACGCATAAACTCCACTTTAAAGACAAGGTGCGCTAGATCAGTTAGTGTCCTTTCCTCGTAACTGTACATGCTCAAGTCTATTGTGATATTATGCTCTTAAACAGAGTATGCAGATACCCGATAAGATGGTATCCAATGTGTCTGCCTGAAATTGTTACAGTAGTAACGTCAAACGCTTTTTAGTAGCTTCTCTAATTATGTGGAGTATAGAGGACAGCAGTGTGGTGTATATACATTTGTGATAAATTGAAGAAAATGAATTGATAAAATTTAAACTGTTCCTTTGGATAAGAGTGTCTGTTAAGAATATGTAGCGTAATAAATGTGCCATTTTAGCGTTGTGCTAATGGACTGTGTGGTTCTGTGGTTTCAGACCTGCGCTGCCTTAGCGTTGTGCTATTGGACTGTGTGGTTCTGTGGTTTCAGACCCGCGCTGCCTTAGCGTTGTGCTATTGGACTGTGTGGTTCTGTGGTTTCAGACCCGCGCTGCCTTAGCGTTGTGCTAATGGACTGTGTGGTTCTGTGGTTTCAGACCCGCGCTGCATGGCGCAGAGCGCTGGTGGCACTGTCTCTGTCCACCTTTCCCGTGCTCTACTTTTTCACCTTCCTGTACTACACGGACGCCGGCTCCACCTTCTTCACACTCTTCGCCTACCTGATGACGTTATATGGCAGCCACAAAGCCTCCGCGCTGCTCGGCTGTGGCGCCATCCTCTTCCGCCAAACTAACATCATCTGGGTGGCGTTCTGCGCCGGCACCGTGGTGGCCGGGAGGCTGGAGGAGGCCTGGGAGACGGAGCAGGCCAAGAGGAGAGAGGAGAGACCGGCCGGCCGCAGCGCACTGTCCGCGGGCGACACCGGAAGGGTCCTCCGCTTCCTGCTGGAGTACGTCACCTCGCCGTCCCGTCTGCGGGCCCTGCTGCTGGCGGCCTGGCCGTACGCCGCAGTCGCCACGGCCTTCCTCCTGTTTGTCATCCTGAATGGTGGGATCGTGGTGGGCGACAGGAGCAGCCACGAGGCCTGTCTGCACTTCCCTCAGCTCTTTTACTTCCTGTCCTTCAGCCTGCTGTTCTCGGCCCCCGCGGCTCTGTCCCTTCGCAGGGCCGGCGGCTTCCTGCACTCGCTCAGAAAGCAGCCCTGGCTGTACCTGTGCGCTGCCGCCCTCTCCCTGCTGCTGGTCTGGAAATTCACCTTCGTCCACAAGTACCTGCTGGCGGACAACAGGCACTTCCCCTTCTACGTGTGGAGGCGTGTGTTCCAGAGGCACCCGCTGGTGCCCTTCGCCCTGGTGCCCGGCTACGTCTTCGCCGCGTGGAGCTTCGCGGAGTCGCTGAAGTGCCGGTCGGTGTTCTGGAACCTGGCGTTCCTGGTGTGTGTGGCGGCGGCCACTGTCCCGCAGAAGCTGCTGGAGTTCCGCTACTTCATCCTGCCCTACCTGCTGTACCGCCTGCACATGCCGCTGCCCTCGGTGGGCCGCCTGCTGCTGGAGCTGGCGCTGCACGCCGCCCTGAACGCCGCCACGCTCCACCTCTTCCTGCACAGACCCTTCCAGTGGCCCCACAGCCCCGCCCTGCAGAGGTTCATGTGGTGACGGGAGGGTGGTTCCCCAAGCTGCACAGAGCCCGGGTCCCCTGGGGGACAGACTGTTCCGCCGTTACGATCACTGAGGTCTTATCAAGAGATGAGATTATTTTCATATGAAGTCAATTAATGCAAAAACTAATGAGAAAAAGCCATATGATTTACAAATACACGTGAATATTTTGTATGGGTGAAGTGAGCGTGAGAGGACAGCACACCGCCTGTCTCCCTGGCTGAGGCAGAGCGGTCAGTACGGCCGCACTGTGGCATCTCCTGTGAAGAGGAGGTGTGTTTGTATGGATAGGTTTGATAAAATGGAATTAGCAGGGGCAGGTCCGTGAACTCTAAACCAAAATAAGTTAAAATGTTCAGTTTTCTTTCTGATCAAGGAGAAAAGGGGATTTTATTTGCATATTCTGATATAAAAATGGTAAAACAGACAATCCGTTATTATCAAGAAATCATAGTCCAAAGTCAAAATGCAATCATAATGTTTGCATCACTTGGAATATACTACCAAAACCTGTTATTGTTGTATGTTATTTTCGATAATTTATGTGTCGGGTATGGTTTTGTGTTTTTTTTTTTGTTCTTTTCTTTTAGTCTGGTCTGTGTCTCCTCCGCACTGTGCTTCGGACAGTATGTTCCTGACTCTGTGGCCTGTGATGTTCTGAGGTGGAGCGGGGCAGCTGTAAGTAAAGGCTGTGGAAGGAGGAGAAGGGTATTGGACTGATGCTGCCTCTCCAGTTCTTCATTCTAATTTCATGTTGAGTCGTAGCCGTGTGACGTGGTGTACAGTGTTCTCTGTCATTCATTCCAGCACTGAAGTGATTTATGATCTAAAGCCCATGTTTTGATGCATTAAAATTATTTCTGTGGTGCCAAGATACCGTCATATGCAGTTATTGCAACTTTCACCGTGAAATATTTTGTTCTAATTTCATGACCATCAATTAAAGATATCCACAAATCTCTTTACTGTCAAGTTGAATTGTAATAAACGGATAAACTCAGGCTCTCAGTGGGCTGGTCTCTCCCTCTGCTGCCATTAGGTGGCAGTGTTTCACTATGCTGTATTGTCAGACCGGTTTAAGTGTTTTAAAATGCAGAAGAGTTCTGCTGTCTGAATAAATGAATTGCTTTATGTAGAGATGGATTTGAGGGTTTGGGTAGCAGAGGAGGTAGGCGTTTGATTGATATGAACTCTGGCATGCTTCTAAGTTTTAGAGCCTCATATTAACAGCAAGCAAATGTCTACACGTGTAACAGACAAGGGAAGTCCCTATAGGCCGGCACTGGCATCCATTTAAACTGGTTTAGAGCAGATACATTTTACAGTTAAGATAATTAAAGAAACACACTGACACCCTGAGTCACACTGAGTCACCAACTGAACAATTTCAACAGCATGGCTGCAATAGTGTTAAACGTTAAAATAGTCATAAAAATATTAATTTCTGTGTTTATTGATAGCTAATGGGTGGGTTGCCTTCCCCCTGCCCC
>NC_050605.1:24793449-24838449 GCF_013368585.1 Megalops cyprinoides
GTCAATAATTAATGGTCACAGCAGAAAATCACTTCACATCAATAATGAGTCATTACACATGTATGCACAATTTACACATTAAGTCAAGGGTTACTTCACAACTGTAAATAATGAATTAGTCTCTGCTTGTACTGTTTTCTGTGTTTTTTAGGACTGAATGAAAGAGTTGGATGAAGACAGAGACCCCAGCTGATAATGGTGTGAGCTGTTTAGCCACAGGTCGTATACTTCCTACTTCCCCAGTCCTACAGTGTCCCCTGCAGGGACCAGCTACCCTGCACACATGCATCAGGGCTACTGGCCATGTGACCAGAAAGCACATTGGCATGTTTCGGAAATGAGGATGTATCTGATAATCACAGAGCACACACATGTTTCAGAGATGAGGGGTATCTGATAATCACAGTGCACACAAGACAACAGGGATAAGCTGAGTTTTCCTTACTCAAGATCACTCACGTCTGTCTGTGCCTTAATAGCGCTTTACGTAGGGCTGCAGCCACAGACAGATGCCTGACTCGGCCGTTTCGCTCCGCTGGGGAAGCTGCCCTCTCTGTCTCATGTTTTTACACAATGCAGACGGCTCACGGGGATGATTCATTTCATCAGTGAGGGGTCTGAGACTCCAGGACAGGCTCTCTTTCATGAAAATGTCATTTCTGAACGAGATGCAGTCTGAAGAGGTAGATTGTCAGTGTGTGTTGGAAGATGGCCAGTGCTGTCTGCTGTCCTGACCCCCGTGGGAAGCTCATTTCACCACTTGGAGGCCAGTACAGACAGGAATTGTGGCTGGAAGGAGCAGTTACCCCAAAGTTGCGGAGCAATCTGTATGATGCATAGGGTTTGAAGACTGAATGGAGGTGTGACGTGACTGTCCCATCATACCTTCATTTTCAGAGTAATGTACGATCACAGAGGGCATTTGCTACCAAAAGTAACCCTGCACTCTCTGTTTACGGTTTTCTGAAAACAAAAAATGGGTCTGCTATACTGAAGAAGATATTTAACCATTTCCCAGAAAACAGCAATAACAAACAGTAGACACCCCACCCGTGACCTTGAGATGACCTTTCCCAGGCAGGTTGGCCCTCTTCTCCTGTTCCACAGAGAGCTGAACACTGGTATGTTCTTTTAACAATTATAAAACTTTTCATCTTCTTCCATTTACATTGTATGGACAGAAACTCAGTCAGAGGAAAAGTGTGTTTAGTAAGAATATTTATTTGAAAAATTGATATTTTCTTACAGAAATAATCATTTTTAAAACAGATTATCAGACAATCAAGAATTTTTCCTTCAATGTCCAGTTATGTTTTCTGTGAACTACTTTCTGATTAACGACTTCCTCAAAAACTCAAATTATTCTTCCATACATGAGGTTGTGCAAAAGAAGTATACATTACAAAGCAAGTGAACACTGACACAAAATATAGACCATTTCATAAACAACTGAAGGCATTCCACAAGTCTAAGAATTCAGTGAAAATTTAAGGCCATTTTGTACTTTTCCCTACTGTATGTTTAAAATGGTGCACTCTTCATAAAACAGCACATGCAAACATAGTGCACGTCTTAAGATATGACAACCGAACAAGAGATTATTTGGATATCTTCAGTAAACAGAGTCTGTGTGTTTAAGATCACATGGGTTGTCCGTGTCACCTGATTGGCTGACGCGCGCTCACATGGTCCCAGGGATTGATGATGCAGTGGAGGGCGTGGCGCCCAGGAGGCAGTGATAGAGACTGAAATCTCAGGCAGAGAAGCACCTGGGCTCAGCAGCAAAGTCAGCACCCCACTCTCCCCAACCCGAGCCTGCACATACACACTACAACCAAAACACAGCCGAAGCCCCGAGCCTCTGCTGCGCTGTCAGTCATAGCATCAGCATGCAGCACTTAGATTAGAGTTTTCACTTCATTGTGCAGATTGCATGGTGTCATTAAGACTGATGGTGAATGAACTCTGACGTACCATTGGTCAGCTGGCACTACCAGTGAGGGCCATGCTGTCTGTTATATGGAAGAAATCATCTCTGGAGCTACGTTTTCTCCACAAAGATTTGTAAATACACAGTATATCTCCACAAAAAATTCTTTCAGTATACAAAATTCTAGGACTGTCATTGATATCAAAATGAGGCCAAGTTACAAGAAGCAATGTGAGTAGCATCACCTCAGAGAGTAAGCATACAAAAGGTTCCCATAAAACCTTTTATGTAACTTGGCCCTGTGTTTTTTCATCTTACCATCTGAAGAGAATGTGCTCTGTCTTTGTGTGTATATGAAAGTGTTTAATGGCAAAACGTATCGAGAATAAAACATCTTTTCTATGAATACAATTTGTGATAGAGTACACTCCAGAAGGGATTCTTGCAACACTAAACACATCAAATAAAGACCTGCAGTTATACCGCAGCCCTGACAGGGCACACATATACACCATTTGCATACTATGTTTCAGCTGCTACAGATGCAGCACCTTTCCTTTATTTCGGTACTGTATGATATCAATTCGAACGATGGTATGCATAACTAGTGGTGTACTGTAATGGAGTGAGTATTGCTAGTCAGTGAAGGTAATTAGTGTATAAATGATGAGTCTTTGCATGTGAATAAAGGGACACAGTGCATTTTCCCAAGGTATTACTTAAACAACTGAGCTAGCTGACTGGAAAATAAAAGGTGGGGATCTAGCTAGCAAGTGAGAGTAACCCATCCTCAGCTACATTTGTTACCAAGCAGGTTATCAAAAAAGTTACAAAGCTCATCATCTGGTAGCAAGCCAAGATCTTATGCTGTTACCATCTTTAGCATAAACTCGCGATGCAACACAAATTCATCTTATGGCTGGAGACAGAAATCACTGAACGCTTTATCCTGCTGAGAGATCACATCTCCTTTCACTCGAGAGCAGCTAGTTCAGTTAAGAAATGATGCAGCCAGCTAGCTGATTGAAAGCATAATGAAATATGATAGTAAGCTAGGCAGCAAGCAAGAATAATCCATCATCACGCACATTTGCTTGCTAAGTAGTTAGCAAATTCAGCCAGTTTTGAAGCTTATTAGTTAGGCAGCCCTCCAGTTTGGGAGGACTGGCTCTGTTTTTAATACATGTGAATTCATCAAACAAAACTGTTCAAGAAGACAAAGGATACAACTCATGACACAAAAGCTTCTGACAGACGGGGATGGAATTTTCCATCCTGACGTCAGACCTCCTTACAGCTCCCCTTGGGGCAGTATGAGATCACTGACTTTACACACTGAAGACATGCGAATGCAACGCAGATTCCTTGCACTGGAAATCAGGGAAACAGCCAATGGCAGTCTGCTCTGTCCCTCATTCTCCATCCACAGGACCTGGCTTGAAATTAATCTTCTGTGCAGTATGAAAAAATCTGTTTTCAGATGCTTTGACCACAGAATAATACTTCGGGTATTCAGCATTTAAACACAAATCTGAGTGGCTTGCCAACATAGTTAGCTAGCCGTCTTGAGGTTATATCGCTGTAGTACCATTATATGGATGCATTTTATTATTAGGTTAGCTAATTAGGCTAGCTTTCATACACCACCAAGGTGGCTATAATATCCTTTCTGCCAAGGGCAAAAGTTGATATACTGTTGGCCGAAATGAGCAGATGTGGCTATCGGCTAAATAAGAGGACAGACCAATGCTGAGAAGTGTTAATTTGAGGTTAGCATTAGGCGCCAGGAGCATTATAGCTGATGTGGCAGAAAAATTCATATTGGAAATTATGAGAGGAAAGAACAAGGATATAAGGAAGAAAGTGAAAAAAGTCTGGGCAAGTGCAAATTCTGTAATTCTGTGCACTGAAATGAGGTTAGACAGCCTCAGGGTCATTGTGGTTACCCAAAAAGGGCTTCCGTCTCAGTGCTGTATATATTTGGGATATGGCCAACAAAACCTAACCTGGCAGATGGCACACCTGCCATCCCAATACACATATTCCAGTTTATTTTCAGATAATGTATTTTTAGCTAAAAGCAGCACAGTGACGTTGCCCTTGTCTGTCCTTCCTGTTGGTTCCGACTGTGAGAGCATTACCTCAGCCTGCTGGAAGGAAACCAGCCCCACCTCTGTAGAGGAAACCAGCCAATCACGTGGAGTTCTAATTTTACAGGTGAGATGGGATCCTTTTGATACAGTGATGAAAAGGACCCAGTCAAACAGAGCATGTTATATGTATAGATTATTATGTAATATACATTATATATTATGTATAATTACTATGTATTACATATTATATAGACTATATATAGATTACTGCAAATTACAGATCGCGTTGGGGGAGAAACAGAAACTGTCTGTCTACTCGATCCTTATCATGCTGTGAAAAGTGCGCTATTCATCCAATGGCTACTGTAACGGTTATGATTATTTTTATGGTTATGGTTCTTCAATTGAACTGAAACCCTTTCTTTCATAAAATAGGTAGAGAGAGGCCAGCAGCCAGGCATAGCTGTTCCAATCAAATGCATTCACATGTGCACCATAATGAAGTGCACCAGCATGCTTCTGCCAGGAATAATGGTCTGGAGATCACACTGTCCCTGCGTTTCCTTCTGTTTCAGGTTTTTCTGAAACTTTTCTGAAACTGAGCAGGGAGGTTATTCTGTGCATAGGTATAGGGACTGTGCATCTGCTCAATCACTGTCTGAACGAGCACGCCACCAGACAAGCTAATCAAGAGAGCAAAACACTTTTAGCAACTTCAGATACTCAATACTTCAGGTAAAGAAAATACAAAGTCATTATGCCTGATCACCTTCATCAGATGCTACCCGATACTACGCTACAGCTGGCAAAGGCATAACACACACAAACGCTGATGAAAATAAAAGCATTTCTGTTTCTGACACTTGCGCCCTTCACTTCCTTTGCTGTTTGAGAGCAGCTCCACTTTGGACACACTGATAAGGCTGAATCCCTGCTGTAGTGGAATGGATGTCCGCCTCCATGTAAAGACAGTAAGACGCAAAGACACGGTGAAAAACACACAGCCAGACTGCACACACATGCTGTGTCCTGCTCTGCAGAGGAACACCACCCACAGCCAATCACAGCTGGAGCAGCAGGGTGGGCGGAGCTTCACAGTTCTGATTTAAAGTAGGCTTATAAAAGTATCCAAGTGTAAAAAGCATCATTAGCATGTAAACATTGAGACAGAGGGAGTGATAGAGGGAGGGAGAGAAAGAGAGAGGGAGAGAGGGAGGGAGTGAGAGAGAGGGAGAGAGAGAGAAGGGAGGGAGTGGAGGAAAGGCGAGGAGGGATTACTTTACTTATTTACAGAGCAGACCCTGGGGCCTGCGTTTTCTGGGCCACTTTTTCCTGGTGCTCCTGAAATGTTGTGGACCCACGGCTCTGAAACCCTTCAGTCCCTCGGGGTTTCTGGAGGAACTGGCCCAGTTCTGGAGCTCTGGAGGTAAAGAGAGTGACGAGGCACTCGGCACCTCTGCAGATCACCCGCCTTCAGAGTGCAAGGACACGGGGGGGTGCGCAGTACTGCGCAGAGGGGGGCATCAGATCTGCGTCTGCAGGGCGTGTCCCGGGGGGGTGTGTCCCGGGGGGGTGTAGGGGGGCGGTGCAGGCGAGGGCTTGATGCCGCGGGTCCTCATGTAGGACAGGAACTGGTCGGGAATTTCGGCCAGGACGTCCTTGGCCAGCCGAGCCATGCTCAGTATGTGGTTCCCCGAGCGGTCGATGTAGTCTCTGAACGGGACGAACTGCAGGACAGAGAAAGAGAGAGAGACGCTGACCCAGTGCTGCACCAAACACACACACCACACACACACGCGCACGCACACACACACCACACACACACGCGCACACACATGCACACCACACACACACGCGCACACATCACACACAGGCGCACACACACATACACACACATCACACACACACACACACACCACACACACGCGCGTGCGCACACATGCTTGTACACACACACACACGCAGTCTCACACACACAAACACACGCACACAGACACACACACGCAGTCTCTCACACACACACACGCACAAACACACATGCATGCGCATACACACACAGTCACACACACCCAAACACACACACACATGCGTGCGCATACACACACACACGCACACCTCACCTGCAGGCCAGCCCAGCTGCACTGACACACCCTGGCCAGCAGGGGGCAGAAGAAGGCCAGTCACAGCAGTGAGGGGATTTGGGGTGCAGGATGGCGCCCACTGAAACACACCCTGCTGTGAAGCTTAGCAGGCCTGTGTTCCCACAGTTACATCGCCATGGAAACCTTCAGGTCTCCAGATCCAGTGCGAATCTCGGATGATGCAGTGCTCAGAGGTGCTGAAACGGTGGTGTTTTTACAGCAGGTCAGCACTCTGCTCCAGGGCACTCCCCAGCCCTGTGCCTGAGGTCCTTCCAGCCTCTGCTGCTTACAGCGAGATTATCCTCTCTTGCCAACAAGACTGGCTCCTACTAAGGTGCCACACTGATTGGATAGTGGTCCATCTCTGGCACAGCATGATTGGATAATGGCCTCTCGAGGGGGGGGGGGGGCGTCCTCTGAATGAGGGCGTGGCTCTGCTGAATTCTCTTATGCACCTGCTCTGCTGAAGGTACGGGTGACCCTGCAGAGTGTCAGTGTGTCTGTGGCAGGGTGTCTGTGCTCTGTGTCTGGAACTGCGAGCTACAGCTACGCCCCTGAACCCCGGTATCACAGCCTGCATTTGACTGCAGAGTAGTTATAACTGCTCATATCCAGCTTAGTGTTAACTTCACAAACCAAGGACAAGAGCAGTGTTTTACATGAGAACACTGACTGACTGCCACAGACAGTAATTTAAGTCTATAGTGCATAATCTTGTACCATCTCCTGAATCATGGTGTGTTTCTGACAGGGACAGATGCAGGTGAGTCATGGGCAGAGGATGTACAGCACGTTCTGAGCTCTGTGGCGGCGTGTGCAGGGAGCAGCAGACCTGCTTAATGTGGTGACGGAGAGACAGGATTTAATCCAGGCCACGGCTCCTGCGTAGTGTGGACACAGAACACACAGGCAGGAGGGGGGGAGGGCGGGTCTGCCTACCTGCACGATGTCTCTCTCCGCAAATCTTCCTCTGGATGAAATCCTCACTTCATCCCCGTCCAGCTCCACCATGGCTGAGGACACACAAACGTGCTTGGTGAGGCACGTGGCCAATAAGAAAGAGCCTCTGTGCCACAGATGGCCAATCAGAAAACACCTCCTCCTGCAGCCCAATCAACATTCATGAAGGCCGAGGCATGCGCACCACAGAGTGGTGTTGCAGGACACCCAGACTCCAACATGAGCGAGAAACACAGCTCTTACTGAGTGTGAGGAGATATTCAGTATGGTGAGGGAATTCTAAAAAAGCAAGACAGCACCCAACCTCATCAGGAGGTCAGAGAAGAGGCTGCAGCAGACAGCTGCAGCTCACTCACCCACTCACTCAGTCCACCAGCCCCATCACACAGCTCTGACTGCCTGACTCACTCACTCACTCACTCACTCAGTCCACCAGCCCCATCACACAGCTCTGACTGCCTGACTCACTCACTCACCCACTCACTCACTCAGTCCATCAGCCCCATCACACAGCTCTGACTGCCTGACTCACTCACTCACCCACTCACTCACTCACTCCATCAGCCCCATCACACAGCTCTGACTGCCTGACTCACTAACTCACTCACTCCATCAGCCCCATCACACAGCTCTGACTGCCTGACTCACTCACTCACCCACTCACTCACTCACTCCATCAGCCCCATCACACAGCTCTGACTGCCTGACTCACTAACTCACTCACTCACTCACTCACTCCACCAGCCCCATCACACAGCTCTGACTGCCTAACTCACTCACTCACTCACTCACTCACTCCATCAGCCCTGTCACACAGCTCTGACTGCCTGACTCACTCACCCACTCACTCACTCACTCACTCACTCACTCCATCAGCCCCGTCACACAGCTCTGACTGCCTGACTCACTCACCCACTCACTCACTCACTCCACCAGCCCCATCACACAGCTCTGACTGCCTGACTCACTCACTCACCCACTCACTCACTCCACCAGCCCTATCACACAGCTCTGACTGCCTGACTCACTCACTCACCCACTCACTCACTCCATCAGCCCTGTCACACAGCTCTGACTGCCTGACTCACTCACTCACTCACTCCATCAGCCCCGTCACACAGCTCTGACTGCCTGACTGACTGACACATGCACATACACATACACACACATGCACATACACACACATGCAGACACACACATGCAGACATACACACACATGCAGACATACACACACATGCAAACATACACACACATGCACATACACACACATGCAGACATACACACACATGCACATACACACACATGCAGACATGCACAAAAAGACACAGAACCACTAGTGTTTATGATATTTCTACCATTACAGATATGGTTTACATCCATACCATGCAGTGCTGTACATATTCACAGAACAGATGGTGAGAATATTAGAAATGAATGTTTCTCACCGTCGAATTCCGCTGGCCCGACTCCCACAATTATAATTGACATGGGCAGACAGGAGGCCTGGGGGAGAAGGGAAGAGCACGAGGCACAAAGTGAGTTTCGTCTGAATGATCTCAGAATGGCACAGCCTGCCAAAAAGGTTGAGATTTAACCCAATCACAAGTCAGAATCACAATGAGGGCCACTCCCCTCTGCAAAGCCTGCTATGCAAGCAGCCAAAATGCACACATTCTGACTGCATGAAAGGGTGCATGGGCTTGGCCCCCTGTCAGCAGGGTGGCACCCCTTCCTATTACACTGATAATTATGTTTCCCTGGCCGATGGCCGAGGGCTGGAGTCTCCAAATGTTGCCCCCCCAACCAACCCCCACCCCGCCCCACCCGCCGTACAGAGCGGACCGGGACCCGGGAGGCTGCAAGATCAGTTCCAGAGGCAGGTGACTGTGGCCGCACAGACACACCTGGAGCTGCTCCCGGACTCAGGGACTCCGCAGCTGTACGGCAGCACACTGCAGCTGGGTGAGGGCGAACGGCTTCAGGCCTGGATCTCTGCACAGCTGCTTTCTGACAAATTCCCTTTGTGAAAACTGCTACACTAATCAAATCAAACTGAATTCACAGGATCCACATCTCACCTTCTATAGGGATACGGTTGGGGTCACATGTTTGAGTGTACACATGTGTGAGTGTTCGGGTTTAAGTGTGTGTGTGGGCCAATCATGCCACTGCAAAAGCATGATTTATTTCTACAGCTGGCCATGTACTGAAGCAAACCGTAGCAGTGTCCCCACCCGGAATGGAGTCTGTAACCCTGCCCATTCGGCCACTCCCCACACTACCCCCTGGTGGAAGCACTCACGTTTACGATGGACTCCTTGGTCTGCGCCATATCAGAGATCACCCCGTCTGTGATGATGAGGAGGACAAAGTACTGCGAGCCATCCTTCACCGATGCCGCGTACCTGTGGACAGTTAAGCACACCATGTCAACCAGCAGCTGGGGCTTTAGGCTGCTCAGAGCCTCCTTCTCTACACACAGCAGGGACCGAGAGCTCTGCTTCTGACCCAATCCGAGGGACAGAGAGCTCTGCCTCTGACCCAATCCGAGGGACAGAGAGCTCTGCTTCTGACCCAATCCGAGGGACAGAGAGCTCTGCCTCTGACCCAATCCGAGGGACAGAGAGCTCTGCTTCTGACCCAATCCAAGGGACAAAGAGCTCTGCTTCTGACCCAATCCGGGGGACAGAGAGCTCTGCCTCTGACCCAATCCGAGGGACAGAGAGCTCTGCCTCTGACCCAATCCGAGGGACAGAGAGCTCTGCTTCTGACCCAATCCGGGGGACAGAGAGCTCTGCCTCTGACCCAATCCGAGGGACAGAGAGCTCTGCTTCTGACCCAATCCGAGGGACAGAGAGCTCTGCTTCTGACCCAATCCAAGGATGTGTCATTTACCGTCTGAGTGTCTAGGTCAAGTAGCAACACCCCTGCCCCACTGATTAAAATAAACGCATCTTATTCATGCAATCCTTGCACTTGAATATGCACTTTGGTTGCTATAACACTCCTACTAACCAGTAGTTTCTGCATAGTTTTCATGGTTCTCTTTGTGTCTCTTTCCACAGGACATTGGTTCTGGAACAGTGCAGAAAGGCTGCAGTCAGATCAGTTTTTCTTTCAGAGGAATATATTTAAAATGTCAGCTTCCTTTCATCTTTGGAGCTTTTCACTGAGAGAGGGAGAATATCTGACATTACACCTCCAGGGATAAACGACAGGAGGGAAATGTTTATCATTAGAGAACACTGAACAAAAGCGAGAGCAGCAAACTGCAGTTACTTTAGTGTGTGTGTGCGTATGGGGAGGGGGAAGAGACAGGAAGGGTTAAAAGGAGCTCTCGTGACTCTCACTGATTGGCTCTGAATCTCACAGCCTGAATCTTGCTCTCTCCTGTGCTCCACCCACTATGAGCCACACACTTGCTCTATCTCACACTTGCCGTTAGCATTACCTACACCCGTCAATGCTGATTACCTACACCCGTTAGCATTACCTACACCCGTCAGCATTACCTACAGCCGTCAGTCCTTTCTGCCAGGGCTGTGTGACTCTACAGAACTCTGCAAACACATTTTAAACTTTGTGAGTTTCTTTAGGAGAGTTTGCAGTTGAAGTGCCTTTCTAACCTTTGGTCTATATGCAGCAGTTTGTTTTGTCTTTGTGAGATGAATTCAATCTGCTTCTCCTGGACCTGATCTGCCATGACAGAGACATTAATTACACACAGATGCCTCCCTTTCTAAATCTCACAGAGCCGACTCCACCAGCCCATATGCTGCAGCTACTGCACTTAGTATCGATTTCCCAGAATGCACCGTGCTTAAAGGCCCTTACTGTCATCTCAGTCCACAAAACAGCCACCTGACACACAGCAACACAATGTAATTTATACACTTTGTCTATTTCTGTTGTGTGCGTGTGTATGTGTGTGTGTGTGTGTGTGTGTGTGTGTGTGTGTGTGTGTGTGTGTGTGCGCATGCGTGTGTGCGTACATGCGTCTGTGCGTACGTGTATGTGAGTGTGTGCGTATGTGTGTGCTTCTGTGATTGCGTGGGTCACATGACCAGTTCGGCCGGCCTACCTGGCCACATGGTTGATGACAGGTGAGAAGTTGGTGGGTCCGTACAGCTGCACCGACTTCAGGCTCTGGTAGTAGGCCTCCATCACACCATCGATCCCAGAGCAGTAGGGATTCCCTGGGTTTCCGTTCTGCCACACCGTTAGAGGAGGAAAAACACAAATTATTTCTGTAAGAATTATTATTCATTGCTTTAGCAGATGTCTTACATTGTCACCAGATTGTCCGTTTGCTCATTTGGACAGTTATAAGCCTCCTCGCCCACTGCACCACACAGCTGTTAGCAGAATTTTCTGGAATTCTCTCCTTCCCACTGAATGTGAGAGAGACAGCCATGGAGGACAGAGCTCCCCCTGCTGGTGCTGGAGGTGTATGCCACCTTATTTCAGTGCCTGTGCCAATGTTATGCTACTGCAAGAACCAATTTGTCGCTTCATAAAACTCATTAGACTGCAACCAATGTTCCAGCCATTAATTACACACATCATGACAATCAGGCATTACCAAACACACCAAGATCAGGCATTACTGAACGCACCAAGATCAGGCATTACCGATCACATCAACATCAGGCATTACTGAACGCACCAAGATCAGGCATTACCGATCACATCAACATCAGGCATTACTGAACGCACCAAGATCAGGCATTACCAATCACATCAACATCAGGCATTACTGAACGCACCAAGATCAGGCATTACCAATCACATCAACATCAGGCATTACTGAACGGCTTGAGACACTGGCCCAGGCTTTGCAATCGCAGTGTCTGTTGACAGAGACAGCAGATGCAGCGATTGGCTGTCTGCGATTCAGAGTAACACAAAGCACAGCCACACCCAGCAGCATGAGCTGGGAGGGAGGGAGACTGCATCGACACAAGCCCAGAGACAGGAGGGGGGGCTGGGGCACAGTGGGGTGCAGCTGGCCTGGCGTGAGAGGGACTGGGGATCAGTGCTAATCCAGTTACACCTCCACCTCTCTGGGATACACCTGTCCCCCTCACAGGGGGAAAGTCTACCTGTCATTATCCTCTACACATCACCCTGCATCAAACACACTGACTTCAAGCTGAACACACTACTGTCACAATGGTGCTGCATCACCTGCCGCACTTCTATCTGCATTAAGGAAAAAAGGAAAAAAGTATTTCTCATCCCTGAAACATAATTCACACATGAAGTTAGAGTTAAAGTCAATAAAAGAACCTTTAAACTTTAAACCATAAGAAAATCGATTAGAGGGGACGATGCCAGATCAGATCAGATGCAGGGTTTGACATACACAGGAATAATGTAGCCATGTGTGTTCTACAGAAGTGAGAATTATGGGAATTCTTCTTGTGCAGCTCGGCTCTCATTCTGCCTCAGTGTCTGCAGGTTTAAGTGGCGGGTGAGACTCACACAGCCTGGCCCCGCCCCCAGCCGCTGACGTGGGAACAGACGGCCTGCAGTCTGCCGCCAGCGCAGCATCTGGCAGGGGGCACAGGATATGTAGCAGCCAGCCCAGAGGATTGTGGGTAGACGGGTGCTCACCAGGGCAAACTCATGTGAGACCCTGCCATCAGGAGGCAGCTTGGCGCCGAAGCCCAGCGCCGGGAACATCTTGTCGCTGTCGTAGTCCTGGATGATGTCACCCACGGCCTTCAGCGCCATGGCGTAGGCGTTCAGCTGGTACGGGCTCATGTAGTGCAGAGAGGTGGGCTGGGCGGGGTTACCTGCACCGACCAATCAGAATCAGCAATCATAGTGCTGTCCTGTACTAGACCCCATGCGTGTGAGCCGCTGGGCAGAGCGGCACAGGACCAACACCGCAGCCCAGGGGGTGGAGACGCCCCCCCCTCTCAGCCACATCATGGGGCTCATTATTATGCAACATAAATGCAGGTGACCAATTAGCATTCACCAAACTAAACCATCTGCATCAATTTAGCAAAACTGTTACAAGGTCATTAATTAGTGGCTTGAATGAACAAAATCATGCTCCACATGCCTCTACTGTAGTGTAGGTATGTATTGTAGTGTAGGTGTATACTGTACTGTAGGTGTATGCTGTAGTTTAGGTGTAGCTGTGAGTGTATGCTGTAGTGTGGGTGTATACTGTAGTGTAGGTGTAGGCTGTACTGTAGGTGTATACTGTAGTGTAGGTGTAGGCTGTACTGTAGGTGTATATTGTACAGTAGGTGTATGCTGTAGTGTAGGTGTATACTGTAGTGTAGGTGTATACTGTAGTGTAGGTGTATGCTGCAGTGTAGATGTAGGCTGTAGTGTAGGTGTATGCTGTAGTGTGCGTGTAGGCTGCAGTGCAGGTGTATATTGTACTGTAGGTGTATGCTGCAGTGTAGGTGTATACTGTAGTGTGGGTGTATGCTGCAGTGTAAGTGTATACTGTAGTGTAGGTGTATGCTGTAGTGTGGGTGTATGTATCCCAGTGCAGACAAGAGCCTGCACCATTGGTAGTTTACCACCCTGCATGTGTGTGGAAAGTGTAAACAGTGTTAATGTCAGAATCAGATCCAAACTTTGACTTTCCTGCTGATAAACAGCACAAAAACCAGGCAAACAGCACTGTCAGCATTCCTACCTCAGAATGAAAGGCCCATTTCACAGTGATATACAGTGGAAAAGCGCTGGCTGCTGTCCCAGCCGGTGTCTTTAACACGAAACAGTGAACAGACCAGAGCACTAATATCACCACTGCAGTAGCTGTGAGTGTGCCTTTCAGGGCGTGGTATCCCATAGCACTGATTGATAAGGCATTCTGTGGATCTGCAGAGTTCTGCTGGCCCGGTGCTCAGCGGAATGAATGCCTTCACTCACCATTAGACGCCGTGAAGTCGATCGCCACTGTGAAATTAATCTGTGTGCTGGAAGAAGCAAACGAAAAAATGTGCTTTATTGTACAGTCCTCTGTAATGAAAATAAATATGTTTATTTAATACATTAAGCACACTGATGCAGTAAAATAACGACCAGCTCCACGGTCCCTGCCAGCTCTGTTCATCTCTCTGTGTCCTGGGGCAGGTGGAGCAGTAAATGAATAAACTAAGAAGCTTTAATGGGGTCAGAGAGACAAACAGCCTCACCTGCAGACTGCAGTACACAAGAAACACAGGAGACTGCGTACAGGTGAAACACACAGCAGAGTGCGTACAGGTGAAACATAGGAGAGTGCGTACAGGTGAAACACACAGCAGAGTGCGTACAGGTGAAACACACAGCAGAGTGCGTACAGGTGAAACATAGGAGAGTGCGTACAGGTGAAACACACAGCAGAGTGCGTACAGGTGAAACACACAGCAGAGTGCGTACAGGTGAAACACACAGCAGAGTGCGTACAGGTGAAACATAGGAGAGTGCGTACAGGTGAAACACACAGCAGAGTGCGTACAGGTGAAACACACAGCAGAGTGCGTACAGGTGAAACACACAGCAGAGTGCGTACAGGTGAAACACACAGCAGATAAGGTAGGTTCAGCAGTACAGTAATCCTGCTTCTCTGAGGGGGGTGTACAGGCTGTAAGTGGGGCCCAAACAGCACCTGTGTGACAGACATGCTTCTGAACTCATGTATTTATCTTGAAAGCTTTACAACATTTAAGAGCAGATTAATCAATCTGACGGAAAATAAGAACATATATATTTCATAATGATTACAGATAGTAATAATAATACTCAAACTGGTGCTACTGCTGCTAACAGTAATAATATAATAATAAACAATCATCGCAAAAATAATTTTTGCATGACTTTGCACAAGCTGCACAAGCTTCAGTAGTCAGTGTCTCTCAGGCTTTGACAGTTGGATATGTATTGTGCTACCAAAATCCCTAAGCTCCCCCCCTCTCTCAGGCTGTGATCGGAGCTGGTGGGCGAGGGGCAGGGCTCTCCATGCTGTAATGACCAGGCTTCTTTGGGCCAAGCAAGGGAGAGACAGAGGCCTACAGCACGGACCTGTCCGCTCACATTAACGCATCCTGCCGCCGCCCCGCTGCAGACAGCCAGAGAGACCCTCACTCATGTCCTAGAGGTGTGTTTTCAGACTGTCCTCCCTAACATAGCAGGACAAGCACATATATAATCAAACACACACACACACGCACACACACACACACACACACACACACACTAACACACTCACACACGCACTCTCACACACAGGTACGCAAACACACATGCACACAAACACACACACACTCACACAATCACACACTCACATACACTCACACGCTCACACACACACACACACACACACACACACACACACACACACTCACAGACTCGCCCCCTCCTTAATCAGGAGAGCTGAGCTGTAAGCTGCTCGTCTCCTTCCTGTATGGAGCTTTACTTACCAGGGGCCTTTCTGCTGTATAATTCATCATGATTATTACTTAGAATTTCAAATGCACATTTGTAAGGAAGTGTGCAGTAACTGCACGGAAGGTGTTTTAATATTGAAAGACAGGGACAGGATGGCAGTTTCTGAGATGATGACTCTGAGGCCTCTCTCCCTGAGATGCAGTGGGCTGAGCTTGGAGGGGGGTTTATAATGATGTCATCAGGCACCAGCACAAGGGACCAGGACAGAGGATGCAGGAGCTACTCCTCTTTTGGAAACCCCATCTTACAGGGGCAGTGGCTATTCAATCCTATTTCATAGCGACAGCTGATATCCTACTGTATCCTACGGGGCAGCTCCTGCTCAAAGACAAAATCTACAGACTTCCTGCTCTGCACAGGAAGTGCTTCCTGTGCCTGCGTGAGGTTCCAGCAGGGGTGGGGCGCAGGGGCAGGGCAGGGGGGCGGGGCGTGTCTGTGCTGCATGGTGACAGGCCCTGAGGTCTGAGCACAGTCAGCGTGATGGTTCTCTCAGCAGAGCGCGAGGGTGTGCGTGCCATGTATGGCTGAGTCCACCGCCGCCCCCGGGACTCCACCTCACGCCACTGAGACTCATTCAGCACAGCGATTACCAGCAGCACGCAGCTCTCCCAATATAGCACTGATCCCAGACCAGCTGCCAGTCGCCCACAGAGAGGGAAACACAGCTCCCACTCAACTCACATTTATATCCCTTTCAGTGACATTTTCAGGAGAAATGCCAGAATTTCAGGGATTATTTTTACTACCCAAACAGTCAGATTCCTGTGAAACTGGTTTACTGTGAAGATAGAGCTACAGACAATACCTTGTGAATCACACCACTTTACAAAACCACAGTGTGTGCTGAGGCAGCGAGCGGCAGGGAGCACCAGTCACGCATGACCTTTGGCAGCGAGGAGCCAATGAGCTGGCAGCAGCAGAGACTGAGCAGACAGAAGCCCCGCCTCCCTCACTCACCCGCCTTTGATGTAGTCCAGGAAGGTGACCTCCATGTTGACCAGGAAGGACAGCAGTGTCACCTGTGGGTGCAAGAAACACACCTGACCACACCCACTGGAAACACCTTCAGCCGCCGTTTCGAACACAAAGCCAAACTCCCCTCAGCCCTCACTGTCACTCATTTTTGCACAAATCATATTTTTCATTAATTCTGCCATCCTGAAAACCCGATACCCATTAGTTCACCCTTTATTATCACAAGTCCAAATTTTCTATCTTGCACACTGACATCCATGCATAATTAAAAACCTGAACTTTGAGATGAGACCTTGATGAGATGAGACCTTGAGTTAGTTTCCATTCTGTACACATGAGAGTGATGAACACGGAAATAAGGGTCAGATGCTGTTATAGTCCACCCAGCCGTTTATCGCTACGATCACCATGTGCCTGTTACAATCACAATCACACATACCCACACAATCTCACACACACACACACACACACACACACACACACACACACAATGTCACACACACACACACACACACATACCCACACAATCTCACACACACACACACACACACACACACACACAATGTCACACACACACACACACACACACACACACACACACACACACATGTACATGTACATGTTGCATCATGATAAGGACAGACACTGTACAGAAACATTTTGAGCATTACAAAATATTATAAAGATGTCACGGAAAAAGGTAAAGGTGTGAACGCTTACTGTTCCAGAGTTCAGGTATTTCTTCTTCTTGCCTTTCTTCTTGGGATTGAGCACCTGCAGAGAACACACCTGTGTGAGCACACTGGGTTTGCTGCTCCTGTGTGCAGAGAGCACGGATTATGGTGTGTAGATTTAGTTCCCGGCAGTGTGAGTGAGACAAACACACACACACACACACACACACACACACACACACACTCACACTCACACTCACACTCACACTCACACTCACACTCACACTCACACACACATACACACACACACACACACACACACACACACACACACACACACACACACACACACACACACACTCACACTCACACTCACACACACACACACACACACACACACACTCACACTCACACTCACACTCACACTCACACTCACACTCACACTCACACTCACACTCACACTCACACTCACACACACATACACACACACACACACACACACACACACACACACACACACACACACACACACACACACACACACTCACACACACACACACACACACACACACACACATACACACACACACACACACACACACACACACACACACACTCACACACACACTCACACACACACACACACACACACACACACACACACACACACACACACACACACATACACACACACACACACACACACACATACATGACACACACACACAGACGCTGTTGATGTAGTGTGAGAGGAGACAGTGACACTCTGGTTAACTGGGGCAGACTGAGAGAGAATAGAGGGTTATGGGTGGGCTTGGTGTGTTTATTTAATGACAGCTGGAAATTACAGGCTGATGGTAAGATACTCGTATGGACATGCAGTGCTTCCATCACCAGTTCTTACACTCACCGTGTGTGTGTGTGTGCGTGTGTGTGATTGATAGAGCAGCTCTCACTCACCTCGTACACGCTGAATTGTGATTGGCCGTGGGACAGCTCCCTGTAGGTGGTGGTGAACTCACCAATGAAGTCATGGCTGAGAGAACATGAGACACACGTTCTTTTACACGACGGTGCCAGGAATCACCAAAACAACCACAGCCCCACCCAGATCACCCTCCAAAACCGTGCCACCCCCCCAACCCCCCCAGGGTGGAACTGCTGCTGACTGCACAGCACAGACCATCCAGGCAGTATGGCGATCCGCCCACAACTTTCGGCTCTGAAAGGATTTTAAGCCACATACTGTAGTGCTTTAAGTTTAACGATGTAAAAACTCAGCAAAAATTCTGCACTCCATGTAAGGGACAGAATGCCACAGCAGTTTGACTGACAGCGTCTGTCATTAGAGATGCAGGTGGCACACAGGTGTGCAGCAGTGAGCGGTCGCCTCACCTGCCATCTCGATCCCAGTCGTACACCTCGATCTTGATTGCCCTGTAGGGAGGAGAGAGAGACACCAGTGAGGTGGTTTGATGTTATGCTGACAATTTAAAAAGTAATAAAATACTGCATGTAAGGTGTGTGTTACTTCATCATATTTTTACAAATATTTTTTTTTAAATGTAAAAAATGAATGAATGTCTCTCACGGCCAGCATGCAGCTCCTCCTCAGGAGAGAGCTCCTCTCTGAATTTCACTCACATGTGACCTACAGGCATTGTACACTTCTACTTCAGGAACGTTCACTCCCAGCTGAAGAGCAGGGAGGAGGGACAGGGGGGAGGGACAGGGTGGGGGGACAGGGAGGAGGGACAGGGTGATGGGACAGGGTGGGGGGACAGGGAGGAGGGACAGGGTGGGGGGACAGGGAGGAGGGACAGGGTGATGGGACAGGGTGGGGGGACAGGGAGGAGGGACAGGGTGGGGGGACAGGGAGGAGGGACAGGGTGATGGGACAGGGTGGGGGCACAGGGTGGGGGGACAGGGTGATGGGACAGGGAAGAGGAACAGGGAGGAGGGACAGGGTGATGGGACAGGGTGGGGGGACAGGGAGGAGGGACAGGGTGATGGGACAAGGTGGGGGGACAGGGAGGAGGGACAGGGTGATGGGACAGGGTGGGGGGACAGGGAGGAGGGACAGGGTGATGGGACAGGGTGGGGGGACAGGGTGATGGGACAGGGTGGGGGGACAGGGAGGAGGGACAGGGTGATGGGACAGGGTGGGGGGACAGGGAGGAGGGACAGGGAGGAGGGACAGGGTGGTGGTGGCTCTCCTGCACTCGGAACCAGCAGCCTCCTGTCTCCACAGAAACACACACACCTCCACGCAGCCTGGAGTGCCTCTCCCCCTCCTGTGTGCATGGGTCTCAACTGCACTCACTAATGGCAGATAAGCTGCTAACTGCCACAGAGGGCATGGTCAGCACAAACCAGCACACTGCAGCAGAAATGACAAGCCAGCTTACCCTCAGTGACAGACCCTATCAGAGCCTTCACCCAGATCAGAAAACCTGTCCCTGTCCCTGTCCCTCTACCTTCTAAACCGCATGTAACTCTTCCCACCTCCTCTCACTCTTTTTATGTGTGCAAAGTCCGCTTTCAGATACCAGTTCAGCTTTTTGCTAATCAGCTGCATTTATCCACAGCAACTCGCATAGTGTACATTGTGTAGTGTATATCCTATGGCTCTCCTATTAAGTTGCTCAGCCACCCCCCCCCCCCCCCCCCCCCCCCCCCCCTCTCTGTTAGTGCCCCTCCTCTGTTACCGCCCCCTCCTCTCTGTTATTACCCCCTCCTCTCCATTACGCCCCTCCTCTCTGTTATTACCCCCTCCTCTCTGTTATTACCCCCCCCTCCGTCACGCCCCCCCCTCTCTGTTATTACCCCCCCTCTCTGTTATTACCCCCCTCCTCTCTGTTATTACCCCCCCCTCTCTGTTATTACCCCCCTC
Organism: Megalops cyprinoides; assembly: GCF_013368585.1. NCBI lineage: Eukaryota > Metazoa > Chordata > Actinopteri > Elopiformes > Megalopidae > Megalops > Megalops cyprinoides. Next base: position 24,813,576 of record NC_050605.1, read on the forward strand.
CTCTCTGTTATTACCCCCCCTCTCTGTTATTACCCCCTCCTCTCTGTTATTACCCCCTCCTCTCTGTTATTACCCCCTCCTCTCTGTTATTACCCCCTCCTCTCTGTTATTACCCCCCCCTCTCCGTCACGCCCCCCCTCTCCGGGTCCTACCTGTCGTAGTCTCCGTTGCAGAGCGCTCTCACAGGAATCCTGAAGGCCTGCCACACTGGGTTCAGTGTGTTCTTCACCACCTCTGTCTTGTGGCAAATGGTGAACCTGTCGCACACAGATGTGAGAGTTCAGCGTGACGCAGCAGCAGCAGCAGCAGGAGAAACAGCAGCAGCAGCAGTAACAGCAGCAGCAGCAGTAACAGCAGCAGCAGCAGCAGCAGCAGCAGCAGTAACAGCAGCAGCAGCAGCAGCAGCAGTAACAGCAGCAGCAGCAGTAACAGCAACAGCAGCAGCAGCAGTACCAGCAGCAGCAGCAGCAGCAGCAGCAGCAGCAGCAGCAGCAGCAGCAGTAACAGCAGCAGCAGCAGCAGCAGCAGTAACAGTAACAGCAGCAGCAGCAGTAACAGCAGTAGCAGCAGCAGCAGCAGTAACAGTAACAGTAACAGCAGTAACAGCAGCAGTGACAGTAACAGTAACAGCAGCAGCAGCAGCAGCAGCAGCAGTAACAGCAGCAGCAGTAACAGCAGCAGCAGCAGTAACAGCAGTAGCAGCAGCAGCAGCAGTAACAGCAGCAGCAGTAACAGCAGCAGCAGCAGTAACAGCAGCAGCAGCAGTAACAGCAGTAGCAGCAGCAGCAGCAGTAACAGTAACAGCAGCAGCAGCAGCAGCAGCAGCAGCAGCAGCAGCAGCAGCAGTAACAGTAACAGCAACAGCAGCAGTAACAGCAGCAGCAGTAACAGCAGCAGCAGTAACAGTAACAGCAACAGCAGCAGTAACAGCAGCAGCAGTAACAGTAACAGCAACAGCAGCAGTAACAGCAGCAGCAGTAACAGCAGCAGCAGTAACAGTAACAGCAACAGCAGCAGTAACAGCAGCAGCAGTAACAGCAGCAGTAACAGTAGCAGCAGTAACAGCAGCAGCAGCAGCAGCAGCAGCAGCAGCAGCAACAGTAACAGCAGCAGCAGCAGCAGTAACAGCAGCAGCAGCAGCAGTAACATCAGCAGCAGCAGCAGCAGCAGCAGTAACAGTAACAGCAGTAACAGCAGCAGTGACAGTAACAGTAACAGCGGTGCAGTAGCAGTAGCAGTGACAGTAACAGCGGTAACAGCGGTGCAGTACTGCAGAGAACAGCGTTTTCCTGCACTGAAGGTGCTGTGCAGACAGCTCACTGGAGCTCCACCAGTCTGCAGGCAGCATGGAGATTCAGCACCACTGCAAGTATCCTAATGCGCTAAAGCTAAAGCTTGATATGCCAAGGGTCAGGGGTCAGGGGTCAGGTGACTGCCAGAGAGGAAACACTGCATGCCAGATACTATTACATATATAGTAGTTCTGCTGTTTGTAGTTTCTGTATTTAATAATGGAGATATTGCACATTAGAAGTGGTTGTGGATAAAAGCAGCTGCTAAATGACTGTAAATGGCACTTACGTTCCATCCTCGTTACTGCGGTAGAAGACCAGGAAAGGGTCAGATTTCCCAAAAAAATCTTTCTTGTCCAGTTTGTTCCCACAAAACTGCATCATCACCGACTCCTAAGAAACAGGGACATTACACAGCCTGGCTCAGCTCGACAGCCACAAAGCCTTGTTAACACAACTGGGTACATGTTCATTTATGATTCAATGAGATTTCAACCTTGCTCTTACACAGGTTTCCCATAGGCTACTATGTGTGCGCAGGTTTGTGTCCTAGCCAATCACCCGTTTGCAGGTTTGTATCCCAGCCAATCATGCTGGCTTAACCAGTCTAATGCACCTGATTGCAGGGCACATGTGCAGCTTCACCTCAAATATACAATTTTATAAAAAAGGAATCATAGGACAAATGAAATGATTCAAACATTGTAATTTGTTCTATTATGTGGAAACAAACCCCCCCCCAAGAGGAGAGGACACTGATCCGCAGGTGAGCAGGTCAGACAGCCCCGCCCATCACAGCCCCGCCCACCTTACCCTGCAGTTGCTCAGCTCCTCCGCCTTCACGATGATGGTGCCGCAGTTCTTCCCCGGGATGCCTCTGTGAGGGACACCGTAGGGTCAGAGCCACACCCAGACACACCGAGCCACACCGAGACACGCCGATTCACACCGAGACACACCGAGACACACCGATTCACACCGAGACACGCCGATTCACACCGAGCCACACCGAGACACGCCGATTCACACCGAGACACACCGAGACACACCGAGCCACACCGAGACACGCCGATTCACACCGAGACACGCCGATTCACACCGAACACACCGAGATACGCCGATTCACACCGAGACACACCGAGATACGCCGATTCACACCGAGCCACACCGAGACACGCCGATTCACATCGAGACACGCCAATTCACATCGAGACACGCCGATTCACATCGAGACACGCCAATTCACATCGAGACACGCCGATTCACACCGATTCACACCGAGACACGCCGATTCACATCGATTCACACCGATTCACACCAAAACACACCAAAACACACTGATACACTCTGACTCACACTGATACACACCGACACACACCGACACATACTGAGATACATGATACACACCGATCCACACAGATTCACACTGATACACTCTGATACACACTGATACACACTGATACACACTGATACACACTGAGACACACTGATTCACACCTATACACTCCCTCACAGTGCACTGAGCTGGTGTAAGAAAGTGAGCCATCTGACCTTTCCCCAGAGAGGCGTGTCCATGTGTGACACACGGGACACCGACACACAAACAGCCAGAGCACTGATTATGCATGTATGATTGAGTGCTGATTATACTTTGGGTTATTTTGGATGAGAGTTGGGACAGAGCCACAGATTAAAGTTTGCAGATTAGTTCAGAGTGAGACCGTGCCATTGGGGGCGATCTTCACTCTCTCTCTGCTGAAGGCGCCCCTTCAGGACATACTGATTCCAATCAGCGCCTGAGAGCCGGAGGTAATTAAGCGGCAGCGACGGCATGGGAGTCGCGGGTAATTAGCCCCACACTGCTGAGGAGGGACCCGAATGAAGTGACAATTATCATTAAAATGCACTGTGGGCTCCACAGCTGCGCCAGCAAGCGTCCGACCCCTCACCTGACCCCGCAGACACACACACACAGCAGCATCATGTCTGCTTAACTTAACAAAACATCACAACATTCCCTGAGAAATAATGCTGATAAACATAAAACACGACTGATGTTTTCTCTTTTCCTTTTTCCAGATATCAAACCCCTAGCCATACCAATATGTATTATGTACCACGGTTTGCATGGCATATCGTTATTATAAAACAGATCCATAACTATACTGAACTACAGAATTGATTACAGGAAACTGCCAATGAAAGCAGCACTTATAGTATAGTATATTGTACAGTATTTTTGTAATAACTTTCCTAAAATAAACTAAATAGTGCTGCTGAATTCATTAACCAGCCAGTGAATGAGCCTGCAAACAATGATCAAATGGAACTTTTCAATTTTTCATTAATGTTACACTGTACAGTTCAGTTGCTGGCTTACTACAATAACTGCTTACTTCTCAAAACTAATTGTCAACGTTTCTGTCTTCAGTAACTTAACTGTTAGCGATGTGGAATAGATGAGTTATAATATTTGTGTTTGCTCATGTGCAATGATAAAACAATGTAGGAAAAGTCAATTTACCTGTGGTACAGCCTATGAGTGAAAACTGTCACAAATGCAGCACTCAATAAAAACAACCGATCACAACTAATCATTTTACAGTCCTGTGTCACAGCGCTGTTAGGGGCTAATGGACATAACGAGTAAAGCAAATAAAAATTACACTCACTGACATGGTATTTTTGAAAGCAAAATTTTAAATTACATGCTAGCCAGTTTTAATTTAAATCACATGGTAATTTGATTTCACGGTCTGTTCTCAGGGCTACGAAACGTTTCTTAATTTTCTGATAACATGAAACTCGAAATAGCAGCATTTCCTGTCATTCCTAGCAACAATAATAAAACATCCTCTACAGCTGCTAAAATACAATGACTGTTCTGCTTAACAGGTGCTGCCATATAGTATGCTCTCTCATCGTCAGTAACGGTCTGTAACGCTGTCAGTCCTCAGCCTCATGTGTCCAGGCGAGTGCAGGTGTGTGTAGGTGCATACAGGCGAGTGCAGGTATGTGTAGGTGCATACAGGTGAATGCAGGTGTGTGTAGGTGCATACAGGTGAGTGCGAGTGTGTGTAGGTGCATACAGGCGAGTGCAGGTATGTGTAGGTGCATACAGGCGAGTGCAGGTGTGTGTAGGTGCATACAGGTGAGTGCAGGTGTATGTTGGTGTGTACAGGTGTGTCTGAGCAGAGGTGAGGCACAGGAACATGAGGATGACCATTCTCTGTCTGTGTGCATCAGGGGCTCTGAGAGGGAAAGCACAATGCACAGAAATTAAGCGCCAATATACAGACTAAAGTACACATGCTAAAACTGAAACAAAATTATTTACGCAAAATTTAACATGGTTAGAGTTATCAAAAATGCCGACCACCACTACCCGCAAGGGGCAACAAAAGATGAATCATCATAGGGAAACACACTTGCACCAGGCATAAAACAAAACAGAAAAAATCTGAGCACAAGGAAAAGTAGCAGCTTCACACCTGAAGGGGCCTGCACTCTGCAGGGAAGAGAACACGGGCTTGAGCCCACAGGTTGCAGGTTTAATTTCTAGATGCCGAAAGTCTGTAAAAACTTCCCGCTGATTCCCTGAGGAATACTTTCAGCATAATGCAAACCCTTAAGGTCTGGTTTACATTCAGGGAAGTTTCAATTCTGCTAAGTACATTTTTGTCAGTAATATAAATTATGCAACAAATTATATGGAGAAATCAATGGGTAATTAGAGCATGGCCTTTCATGGTGGGAGACAGTAAGAGCTCTCTGTCAGGGAGAGGCACTCTCTAAAATGAACTCACTACTTCAGAACACAGCGAGGAGCAGAGAAAGGGGGCAGAGAAAGAGATGGTGGGAGGAGAGAAAGAGGGCAGAAAAGGACGGGAGAAACCAAAAGCCTTGTTCCTTCTCCTTTGTTTCTTATGCTGGTAAATATTTCTCATCCTAAATGTTGTTGATCCCAAATCCTTTGCCTTTGGCAATACTGTGAATTTAATAAGCATATTTAAATTTGCATTTGAGGCAAAGGGAGGGAGAGTCAGGGAAATGATTACATAACCGAGAGACAGCAGACGGATATGTTTATGACATTATGACATCAGCGCCCTGTGTGTCAGCATGGTCTGCAGCTGAGCGCCGCCGTTTCCTGCTCCAGACCACGCAGACAATCCCTCACACGGGTCAAATGACTCATCTCCTGCCCTCGCTGCTCCAATCTTCCGGCTAATACTCGCCCGCACTGAGGAGGGCCAAAAAGCTACAGAGCCTGAAAAAGAAGAATTAACACACATCTCTCCATGATGCAGAGAGTGTGTTGCATGTGTGTGTATGTGTGTGTACGTGTGCATGATTTCAGCAATGACCTGTGCAATAACGTGAGTAGAGGGTATAGGGGACAGTGTTTCAGAGTGCAGGACTGGCCCACACAGATGTCATCACTGCGGAGAGTCAGCAGAGTCACCACATTTGGCCTTCAACTTCCCCCAGATTTTTTCTTCAGTTGACTAATTGACCTTCCCATGAAGCTCTGGTCACCATGGTAACTGTTGCTAACTTTGCCAAGTTTCTTCTGACAACCACTGACAGTCAACAGCAAACAGACAGAGACACACTTCAATACCATTAGGGAGCCTACATTCAATTTATTTAATTAAGCTTTGTTTAAGCAGCACCTTTATGCATTGAGAACTCAGGTCTCTATTACTGGGAGAGACCAAGAGGGAAATAAACTGCGCAAGCAAAGCAGCTGACTGTACAGCCAATCAGCTTACAATAAAGGAATGGATCTGCTGCTATTGTAGCCAGATAATTACCTTACTGGAGAGCACTTTAGCTTGACCCCACTAGTTACCCATTGGATGCAGCTGCTATGGTGAAAACTGGTGTGAATGAAAATGTGTGGTTATCTATGGCTGATGGCATCTCTGATTGAGTACTCTGTGGCTGATGGCATCTCTGATTGGGTACTCTGTGGCTGATGGCATCTCTGATTGGGTACTCTGTGGCTGATGGCATCTCTCATTGGGTACTCTGTGGCTGATGGCATCTCTCATTGGGCAAATACGCAATGATGGTTGTTTTTATCAGCTCCTTACTGCCTGCCAGCAGCGCTCAGTCTCCGCACTCAGATGCCAGTTATGTTTAGCAGAGGAAGGCCCTGGGGGAGGGGGGTGCTTCCCAGCCAGGGCTTTTCACACTGTCTGCTTAAATAAGCACAGAGGATGTTCCTCACATGCTCACACGGAGAGGGAGGAGATGTGACAGCAGGCCGACTCAGGGAGAGCAGAGCCCTGAGCGTTCACAGAGGACCAGGAAAACACGGAGCAGAGACACATGGAGAGCCGAGCCCATTCTGCACAGCGATGCAAACGACCTCACCGAAAACCAGCCCTGCCATCACTTCCAGGGCAATTTCCAACTGATTCAGTGTTGAAGAGAAAAATGTGCCTAACTATTTAATGCTTTAAAAAAACGGATGTGGTGGTTGAGACAGAGCGTACTTAACATGACCTGATGGCGCACCGAGGGGGAAAGTGCTGAGTCATGTGACTGCCGGCAGACGACAGGGTGCTGATGTTAGGGATTCTCACTGTTGCACTGTTTGCAGGGTTAGGAGTAGGGTCCGTCATTACCGCATTGTTCTCAGGGTGATTAAAAGCTCATCAGTCTGATGGTTCTTTCAGGGTCTTCATACAGAGGCTGCAGTGAAATTTCAGCCTGGCACTGTGCCTGCAGCCTTATTTAAGACACACCTGGTGCCACCTGGACTCTAAACTGAGATAACGTACACACAGAGACAGAGACATTCACCTGCTTTTCTGATTATGTAAGGCAAAGGGGAGGCAGCAGAAACTCCCCCCTCTGCTCTGATCTCAGTTCAGTTCAGGTGTCACCAGAGGAAGCTGCAGACAGACATGCAGCTGATATGCAAGGCTGAGAATGGCTCCCAGAGATCGAATCACTGTGCATAGACCTCAGGGTTAGAATCACTGCCCATGAATCCCAGGGTTGGAATCACTGCGCGTGAATCCCAGGATTGGAATCACTGCGCATGAATCTCAGGGTTGGAATCACTGCACATGAATCTCAGGGTTGGAATCACTGCGCATGAATCCCAGGGTTGGAATCACTGCGCATGAATCCCAGGGTTGGAATCACTGCACATGAATCCCAGGGTTGGAATCACTGCGCATGAATCTCAGGGTTGGAATCACTGCGCATGAATCTCAGGGTTGGAATCACTGCAGGTCCTGTTAGGTTAGGAGATGAGCGCTGGCAGTACTGTACACAAGTGGTTCTGCATCAGCAATGTGAGAGGCAGAGCGCTGCTTTCTTTACACACTCATACAGACAGAGGCTGCTGTATAACACCAACACTGTGTGTTTTTTAACACTGGGAGGCCCTCAGCATGGCGGTTTGGAGGGCTGTGGGGAAGAGCTCCACATCAGCCACACAGCCATCACGGCAGCACCTGTCCCAGCCCTGAAGGTCTCCACACACCTGTCAGCAGCTCATTCACACCTGCTCACGGCTCACCTGGAGTGCTGAGCTCATGCTGGATGCTGAGCTCATGCTGGAGTGCTGAGCTCATGCTGGATGCTGAGCTCATGCTGGATGCTGAGCTCATGCTGGAGTGCTGAGCTCATGCTGGATGCTGAGCTCATGCTGGAGTGCTGAGCTCATGCTGGATGCTGAGCTCATGCTGGATGTTGAGTTCATGCTGGAGTGCTGAGCTCATGCTGGATGCTGAGCTCATGCTGGAGTGCTGAGCTCATGCTGGATGCTGAGCTCATGCTGGATGCTGAGCTCATGCTGGATGCTGAGCTCATGCTGGATGCTGAGCTCATGCTGGAGTGCTTTTACACCGTGTGCATTGACAGCACCGTGGGCAGCAGAGGGTCACACTGCTACTCCCCCACGAGACTGGGAGGGACTGTCTGTGTGCTCTGTGCCTGACGAGCTGTGTGAGGCTGTGTGAGGCTGTGTGCGGCTGAGTGAGGCTGAGTGAGGCTGAGTGAGGCTGTGTGAGGCTGTGTGAGGCTGAGTGAGGCTGAGTGAGGCTGAGTGAGGCTGAGTGAGGCTGTGTGCGGCTGAGTGAGGCTGTGTGAGGTTGTGTGAGGCTGTGTGCGGTAGTGAGAGGGAGGGAGCAGCTTACTCACAGCAGTGGCTTCTCCATGCGGCTCCCCAGTGACCCCACCACCTCCCCCAGGGTGCAGAAGGCCTGGCCCAGGAAGTCCTGCAGGGACATATCCACCAATCAGAAAGCCATACTGTCTCTGTTCCTCATCTGAAGCTCCGCCCGCCCCCTGCTCTGTCTGTCAGCAACAACATCAGTCAGAAACAGCCCCTCCCAGCTGAACACAAACCACACCCCTTTCTTCATCAAAGTCTCCACCAGCCCCTCCCTGCACGTTGCGATGACAACAGCTCAGTGTGGCTTTTGAACCTGTGACCTTTCCTCTGGAGGTCATTTCATGATGTCAGATCATACACACCTGGAACCTCCTGTCTGATGGCTGACGCTACGCAAGGCGGGGCCTGGGTATAATGCTATAAGGAAAAGCAGGGTGCTGTGGTGCTGATGGGCCAGTAGGGGGAAGCAAACAGGGGAATAAAGCTGATATGTGATGGGGATGCTGTGTTGCAGGATGCTCGGCTGAATGGGAGAGCTCCCTCACAGCCCCCTGCAGGGGAATCTTACTACCCAAAACACACAGGGTTTCACAGCTGCAGTTTACTACAGAGAACCTGCAGGATGAGCCTCTCCTCAGGCACAGCGAAAACTGCAAACTGTTAATCAGATCATGGCACGAGGGTCCTGCTCTCCCCACAATGAGACATGATTGGTTCTGAGATGGCCTTACCCTCAAAACAATGAGATGTGATTGGGTGATTGGTTTTGAGGTGCCAGTGGTTACCACTTCCACACAATAATCAGTAATCTCTGTGCAAAACCATCTCTCAGCTAAATAAAGCAGGAAAATTAATACACTGGTGTCAATAATAGCTGAGGTCAGTGACACTCATTTGCAGAGTAGGCTTCTGCAATGCACAAGCTGCAGTGCAGAGAACAGAAAGAATCTTTCTTTTCATCCATTTACTTACCAATAAAGGCTGCCTGTCTGAACTGATTAGAATCAAACACATAATTGCAGGCCTTTCTCATTTTCATATTCATATTCATTACAGATGTGAAGCTGTCTGAATGGCACAGTGAGAGAGTTCCTGTTCTGACTTTCAGCAGTTCCTGTCTCACTGAGACTGCACAAGAAAGAGAAGAGATGGAATATTCCCTCATTCCAAAATTATCCCAAGATTAGGTCCCTATCTGATTATTCCATTTGGTATTCAAATGCTTATCAATGCTGAGATTTACTCTTTCTGATCACAGCTCCTGAAGGCAAGCTGCCCCAGATCCCAACATAAAATTACAAACTGTAATAAAAACCACAAACTATAATAACAGAATTCATTGATATGATAAATTTTCCTTCCTGGCAATGCAAATGAATGCAGACTATTTGCATGGAGTCATTATTCATACAGAAAGAACTGCAGCTTCAGGCACTGATGGAGAGCAGGGACCGAGTGTCTGAAGGACAGACAGAGGGACAGACACGCTGACTCTGTGTCTGAAGGACAGACAGAGGGACAGACACACTGACTCTGTGTCTGAAGGACAGACAGACAGACACGCTGACTCTGTGTCTGAAGGACAGACAGAGGGACAGACACGCTGACTCTGTGTCTGAAGGACAGAGGGACAGACACACTGACTCTGTGTCTGAAGGACAGACGGACAGACACACTGACTCTGTGTCTGAAGGACAGACAGAGGGACAGACACGCTGACTCTGTGTCTGAAGGACAGAGGGACAGACACGCTGACTCTGTGTCTGAAGGACAGAGGGACAGACACACTGACTGTGTCTGAAGGACAGACGGACAGACACACTGACTCTGTGTCTGAAGGACAGACAGAGGGACAGACATGCTGGAAGCTCCTTCTTCAGCCAGCTGTACCCAAAGAGGCTGTTTATTTACGCCTATGTGACAGTGACATTAATCCAATTTCATGAGTAGGAGGCTGCCATAGTCTTGTGATTATTATTAGCATCTCGACTGTGAAAACATCAACCATTCGAGCTGGGAAAACAAAGAGACACCCGCGTCTCAGCCACAACAGAGAGGGCTGAGGGAGAGGAGGCAACGAGCTGATCTGGCAGTGAGAGTCCGCCATCATTCTAAGGTGTGCGGTAGCCTGCTTTCTGATGCGAGAGCTAATCTTCATTCTAAAGTAAATGTTTAGGTTCCATTCTTAAGTGAGAGTTTACCTGCACTACAAGGTGAGGGTTCTCCTGCACTGTAAGGTGAGAGTTTACCTGCACTGTACGGTGAGGGTTCTCCTGCACTGTAAGGTGGGGGTTCTCCTGCACTGTACGGTGAGGGTTCTCCTGCACTGTACGGTGAGGGTTCTCCTGCACTGTACGGTGAGGGTTCTCCTGCACTGTAAGGTGAGGGTTCTCCTGCACTGTACGGTGAGGGTTCTCCTGCACTGTAAGGTGAGGGTTCTCCTGCACTGTAAGGTGAGTTACCTGCACTGTAAGGTGAGGGTTTACCTGCACTGTAAGGTGAGGGTTCTCCTGCACTGTAAGGTGAGGGTTCTCCTGCACTGTAAGGTGAGTTACCTGCACTGTAAGGTGAGGGTTCTCCTGCACTGTAAGGTGAGGGTTTACCTGCACTGTAAGGTGAGGGTTCTCCTGCACTGTACGGTGAGAGTTACCTGCACTGTACGGTGAGGGTTCCCCTGCACTGTAAGGTGAGGGTTCTCCTGCACTGTAAGGTGAGTTACCTGCACTGTAAGGTGAGGGTTCTCCTGCACTGTAAGGTGAGGGTTTACCTGCACTGTAAGGTGAGGGTTCTCCTGCACTGTACGGTGAGAGTTACCTGCACTGTACGGTGAGTTACCTGCACTGTAAGGTGAGGGTTCTCCTGCACTGTAAGGTGAGGGTTCTCCTGCACTGTAAGGTGAGAGCTACCTGCACTGTAAGGTGAGGGTTCTCCTGCACTGTAAGGTGAGAGTTACCTGCACTGTAAGGTGAGGGTTCTCCTGCACTGTAAGGTGAGAGCTGGATTGCATGCCTGCCTGCAGCTGCCCTGTTCCTGCAGTAGAGGAGTGTGGAGTTACTCAGACCGTGCTGTATCATGCAGTGAAGGGGTGGGCACAGGTGCTGTATCATGCAGTGAAGGGGTGGGCACAGGTGCTGTATCATGCAGTGAAGGGGTGGGCACAGGTGGCTTTCAGCAGGAGGAGATCTGAGGGAAATGAACCCTCTGCTGGGGGACAGTGGCTCAGGTGTGCAATGGGGATCAACAAATGCACATTATCATTTCATATTTCATATAGCTGTGTTCATAAACACACGGTGTGATCCTTTTACTATGCGCTGTAATCTCTCGGGTTCTGGTGAGTGCGGGGTGTCTGTGGGCAGGTTGGGTTATTCACTGTAATCTCTCGGGTTCTGGTGAGCGCGGGGTGTCTGTGGGCAGGTAGGGTTATGCGCTGTAATCTCTCGGGTTCTGGTGAGCGCGGGGTGTCTGTGGGCAGGTAGGGTTATGCGCTGTAATCTCTCGGGTTCTGGTGAGCGCCGGGTGTCTGTGGGCAGGTTGGGGTGCCGCTGTAATCTCTCCCGGGTGTCTGTGGGCAGGTTGGGTTATTCACTGTAATCTCTCCCGGGTGTCTGTGGGCAGGTTGGGGTGCCGCTGTAATCTCTCCCGGGTGTCTGTGGGCAGGTTGGGGTGCCGCTGTAATCTCTCCCGGGTGTCTGTGGGCAGGTTGGGTTATGCGCTGTAATCTCTCCCGGGTGTCTGTGGGCAGGTTGGGGTGCCGCTGGGTTTGGCAGCAGGGACAGAGAGACAGAGGCTCTGTGCTGCTGCTGTAACGTCTCCATCTGCCTTCTGCTGCTCTGCTCATTATGACATAATGACAACATTTCTCCTCTTAGTGAGGGAAAGATTCACACAGGAACAGAGGGCTTCCTGGTTGACAGTAGATGATCCCTGAGTATCAGCCCCCTTTACCTCTGATTTTATCTAAATGTAAACGTTTTAATCCTACAGAGCAGTGCTGCCTTTTCAGATGATAAACAGATGATTCCAGCAGTACTGTACACGGGCAGACTCATCGCTCTCCTATGGTAACGTACCCTGACTCCCCTGTGGGAATGTACTGTCCCTTACAATAGTGTACGACTCCAGGGTGTTCTGCACATGCTCAGAAGGAGTCCCTGTCACATGATTCCTGGACTCAGGATCCAAGCTTGCTGCGGTCCTGAGTATCACTGATCTGTGATCAGTGCTAAGCACACAGCACTGGTTAAGAGGCTGATAGCTGGCTACTGGTCTGCTGTCCCGGCACCTCTGCTCTGGTCTGATGGCCTGACCACTGCCCGGGTCTGAAATACCTGCACTGTGCTGTGGTACACGTCTGCCTTCTGCTGTGGGAAACTACCAATCAGGGCTCACTATTCTGGATATCATTACATGTAGATTTATGCGGGTCTCATCTTCTGCTCCTGACAGATTTAATCAGTGCCAGCTAATTAGAGCTGGTAGATATGTAAGCTGCCAGGTATAATGACTCTGACCATAACAGAGGATCAGTCTCTCAATCACTGCACTGACTGACACTAATGTGCCATTTTTCACAGTCATCTGGAGACACTTCCTTATTTGTTTAGTAATTCAGTATTATCTTGACTCTGTGTAGACAGAGAGATGGTAGTGACTATAGAATAGAAGGGGACACACTGCATGAACCCCAGCCCAGGTCTCTACCCCCAGGTGACAGACTTTTTTGGTTCACATATGAAAAGTAAGGAAGGCTGTGATATCAGCCAGACAGAGGCCACAGAGGAACTCACGTGCTTGGACAGGTTGGCGCTCTTTGAGTCAACATCATACCTGGAGAAGAGAAGAAAGAGAGGTCAGCTGGAGTGGAAAACCACTGAACACTTTTAAGCCTGCATCTGTTACAACCCAAACTCATGTAAAACAGGGAAATATAGGAGCAGTTTTAAATTCACATTGAAAGTTCCTGTCTTTGTGTCTTCACTGAGCTCATTCCCTTCCTCCTGACACGCTCCAGGTGACCTGTGCGTGTTCTCATGATACACTCGCCCAACTCATCCGGAACCAGGGGAACCCCAGAACCAGGGGAACCCCAGAACTGGGGAGGGCTTCACACACTGGTGCTGAGTGCAGGCTGATCGGACTGCCGCGCTCAGGAGAGTGTGGGGTTGGATAGAGTTTAACAGACAGGTAGCACATCATGCGGAGCTCCTGCTGACTGCGAGAGACCATGAGCACAAGCACAGCAGAGACAGACACAGTGCCCGCACACCCCAGGGCCTCCTGTGCCGAGTGACTGAACACATCCCGAGAATGTCCTCATACCACTGCTGCCACCGTTTAGTGAATCTGTCACCTCCAGACACCACAGAATTAATGAGAATATGTCAATATTATGCCAATATCATGCCAGGGAATTCATCTGCGCCCGCCACCCTCACCGCCCCTTACCCCCCCACTGCACACTGTACTGCACACACTCTCTATAGCACAGTGCTGATGTCATATCTGTGTGAGAGACCATGCAAAGCCTCTGACAATGAGCATAATGGGAATCAATTATATAGAAAAACACATACAAGCAGAGAGCTGCTGCTTCTCCTCTCTCTTACACACACACCGTAGAGAACGTCAGCGCACCAGCTCAGAGAAGCAGACACACACACTGCACACAAAACACACAGGGAGGAACACGTTAACACACAAACGCGCCCATGCAGCCAACTGCGCACACACACACACAAACACACACATACGCACACAGTGAGTTATAGAGGAAGACAGAGAGAGAGGGAGGGAGACAGAGAGAGAGAGAGACAGGAGGAGGGAGACGGAGAGAGAGAGACAGGAGGAGGGAGACAGGGAGAAAGAGAGAAACAGAAGGAGGGAGACAGGGAGAAAGAGAGAAACAGAAGGAGGGAGACAGGGAGAGAAAGAGAGATACAGAAGGAGGGAGACAGGGAGAAAGAGAGACAGGAGGAGGGAGACAGGGAGAAAGAGAGAAACAGAAGGAGGGAGACAGGGAGAAAGAGAGACAGGAGGAGGGAGACAGGGAGAGAGAGAAAGACAGAGACAAGAGGAGGGAGACAGAGAGAGAGAGAGAGACAGAAGGAGGGAGACAGGGAGAGAGAGAGACAGAAGGAGGGAGACAGGGAGAGAGAGAGACAGAAGGAGGGAGACAGGGAGAAAGAGAGACAGGAGGAGGGAGACAGGGAGAAAGAGAGAGACAGAAGGAGGGAGACAGGGAGAGAGACAGAAGGAGGGAGACAGAGGAGGGAGACAGGGAGAAAGAGAGACAGGAGGAGGGAGACAGGGAGAAAGAGAGAAACAGCAGGAGGGAGACAGGGAGAAAGAGAGAAACAGAAGGAGGGAGACAGGGAGAAAGAGAGTGACAGGAGGAGGGAGACAGGGAGAAAGAGAGACAGGAGGAGGGAGACAGGGAGAAAGAGAGAGACAGAAGGAGGGAGACAGGGAGAAAGAGAGACAGGAGGAGGGAGACAGAGAGAAAGAGAGAGACAGAAGGAGGGAGACAGGGAGAAAGAGAGAAACAGAAGGAGGGAGACAGGGAGAAAGAGAGACAGGAGGAGGGAGACAGGGAGAAAGATACACAGCAATGCAGACAGCACAGTGAGTGTATGAATGCCACAAGGCAAAGGACAGTAATACCGAATTCATTCTCTTCTTCTTTTCTGCTAACCGATGAATGAGTCATGCCTGTAGTCATTCTTTTTGTTCTTATCAATAGTGGAGGAATAATAGCAATTTTTTCTTTATCTTACTGTTGTTATTATTTCATGATCATCACTCAAATTTTCTAAGGCATTCCTTATAGAAATGTTTTAGCCCCACAGAAAGTCTCTTTCAGGCAATAATGTTCATTTGAATTGAGGTGAATCAAGCTGAACAGCACTCATGCATGTGTCACCTCTGCCTGAAACTGTGGAGAAACTCTACAGCAAGACGCCAGGGAAACGCTGCATCTCTCAGGCACTCCATACAGGAGAGCTCCGCCTCTGAGAGCAGCAGGGTGAGCAGTGTCTCAGACACTACCATCAGCCCTACACTCTCACTCTCTCCTCATAATCGCGGCGCAAGCTTATCTGCTCATGTGCGTTAATGTCTGTCCCCCAAAGGCTCCCTCTCTGAGTTCCCCTGCAGGGTAAAGCATTATTAAGCCTGTAATTAAGCCTGCCAGCACAGCGTCCCACAGGCATTTCGCTATGAAGCCCCAGAAGTGATTAACAGTGCAGTGTGTGATCAAAAGTTTTATGAACTTTGTATACCTCTAAGGTCACCCCTTGGTCACCATGGAAACAGAGCACTCAGGGCTTGTGTGGAGGGTCAGTTTCCGGCCAAGCCCCCCAAGAACCCTCATGTCTGAGTAATCACCACAGTCAGTGCATGTTCAAGCTAGGACACACATACACCGTACAGACACACACACACACACACACACACACACACACAGGCACACATACACAAAGGTTTAACTTACAAATCAAAACGAAGGTTCTGTCTCTCCTCAAAGAAATAGTCCAGGATGAATTTGCGCACAAATTCTGGGTTGAGGGTGTTGTCGATGACTTCTGTCCTCCCAAACTGAGGGAGGAAAGAGGAGGAGGGATATTACCTGTTAATCTGCCACCTGTGCAGGAGTATTCACCATGAGGAGTACTGGGATTGCCAAAAACACACCTGACTACAGGGAGAGGAGGGCAGCTGCACACTGAAGAATTATTATCTGACTTTCTGATGGGCTTTATATGTTCAACATTCAGCAAAACATAATAAATATTATAAACAACAGGTGTGTGGTCTGTATCTATGCAAGGGTCTCTGAGTGACAGCACAACACACACTATACAATAGTACAATAAGCCCCAGTCCCTGCTGTTTCCTGCAGGTGTACTCACCTCTCTCCATTCTTTGTTGCCGACTCCCTGCGTGTACAGGACACAAACTGTCAAAGACACAGACACATGCCACAGATTACATTCCTCATTCAGCACAGAAAAATATTCTCAACATCACTTCCACAACAGATTGCATTCTTTTTCACATAGCTTCCTTCTAGTAATAAGAAGGGTCATGATATTTCATGTTGTGGTTAGAAAAAACAGACCCATTTCTCTCTAGTTGGATTTCCAGTTGGCTTTCCTTGATGGTAATTCACAATCACAACCTCAGAACACATTAGCGACAGACAGAGACAGTCACGGTGTATCCTGTTCGCGGTGCGATCTGTCTGTCTGATCGGTCAAACCTCATCCCTGCTGAAACCACTGAAGCTGCTCTTCAACACGAGTGTGAATGACAGCCGTATCACAGCACCACAATGTACGCAGTGTTGACCTTTTCCCAGAGACACAGTGGAGCAAATCTACATCAGAGGTGCTGTGACAACACACACACACACACACACATACACTGACAGCTCAATCACTGTACACACACGCACACACACACACACACTGACAGCTCAATCACTGTATATACACACACACACACACACAGCTCAATCACTGTATACACACACACACACTGACAGCTCAATCACTGTACACACACACACACACACACACACACACAGCTCAATCACTGTACACACACACACACACACAGCTCAATCACTGTATATACACACACAGCTCAATCACTGTACACACACACACACACACAGCTCAATCACTGTATATACACACACAGCTCAATCACTGTATACACACACACACACACAAACTGACAGCTCAATCACTGTATACACACACACACACACAGCTCAATCACTGTATACACACACACACACACTGACAGCTCAATCACTGTACACACGCACACACACACACACACACACACACAGCTAAATCACTGTATACACACACACACACAGCTCAATCACTGTATACACACATGCACACACACACACACAGCTCAATCACTGTATATACACACACACACAGCTCAATCACTGTATACACACACACACACGCACAGCTCAATCATTGTATACACACACACACACACACACACACACAGCTCAATCACTGTATACACACACACACACAGCTCAATCACTGTATACACACACACACACACAGCTCAATCACTGTATACACACACACACACACTCTGACTGTGCACACAGGCTGGGTACTCAGACGCTATCGCTGCTCAGAGCGTATGAGAGCTGTCCTGAGCGTCCGCTGGAGCAGAGTAATGCACAAAGACCGCAGCAGCATCGTCAGCACGGCCTCATCACCCCCTGTCATCATCCCAAAAGTGCTGACGTCCTCCACTCTGCCTCTGCTGGGGTCCCGTCTGACCCGCATTCAGCAGAAATCTAACAGGTGTCTCACTCCACTCAGGTAATGGGAGCATCTTCTCCCCTCTCTCACCAAAGCACATACAACACACCAGAACAAAAGTGTTAAAAATAAAAATGAATCAATTAAAATAAATCAATACAAAGGACAGTATAGCATCCCCTTCCCCAAAATGATTTCTCTATCTCTCCCTCTCAGGTGTGATAGGAATCTTATTACCCATAAGCCCTTGGCAGCGCTTATTCACAGAAGGCTCTTCTTACAGCCAAATAAGGAAATTGATGGACAACCACAATACCTATCAGTCTTATTCAACCTGAGAGGACTGTGTGTGTCTACAGCCAGTGGCTACAGCAGCTTCCGTAAAGCCCCACCTACTGTACGTATCTATATCTGACTCCTGACCACATACTGTATAAACACAGATTAGTCATACGAGCTGCAGGCAAACTTCAAAATACCACAGTAAAAATACGCAAAGGGGAAAGTAATGATGACTCATACGCAAATATGTCATTGCAATGATGCAGCCTGAATCCTCTCCATAATGGCCTTCATTTTAATTCACTGCAGTGCATAGGGTATTACTGTGATTATTAGGTGTGTGTTTGTGGCATCTGGGAATGTTGTGGCTTGGGGTTGTAACCGAGTTACCCAGTGACACACTGAAGGCCCTACCTGGCAGCACAGCGAGGGACAGTGTGTTACACCTTTTTATAACCTCAGCCAAACCCAACTGCTTTCAAACCTGTAACAGTTAGCAAACCAGATCAGTGTGCAAAGGCAGGTGTGTGTGATCGCAAACAGACAGCCATTACTGTCTGATTCTTCCACAGCGGGATTAAAGACCTGGCTGAGGTCACTGCAGTAAAAAACCAGGGGTTTGGAAATGTGTTGAAAGTCTAGGTTCTGTGAGGAGTTAGTGTGAGGATGCAGTCTGTGAGCACACTCTACACACACCGCTGTGGACACACATGTGTCCCCTGTCCCTGATACGCTTCACTCACAACACCAAAAACAGACAAAATCACACAAAAGTAAACATAAAACCTTACTTGGGTCAGATTTGGAAAACGTGTCTCTGTCCAGAAGATTTCTGAAAGAAAAAAAAGAAGGAAATGAATGTCATATTCATATGTTCAAACCACACATCAAAGATACAAATGAATTTATTTATTTAACTACTCTGACAGCAAGAGTGATCTGTCATGTTATCTAAAACTGAGTCCATGCCTCTTCTCATAAACGTCAGTGTGAGAAGCCATTGCAGATGAACTCAAAGATATGAGGGGTTTGGGTTTATGATCAGAAACAGACAACCCTCAATCAGCGATAGAGTAACTCTCACACAGAGTCACTTTTTACACACACAGACACGCACACAGGCACACATGCACACACACAGTGAGTTAATTCCCCAGGTCATGTGCAGCAGGCTACATTACATCAGGACCACAGCACTACACTGTGATAAGGGGTTACTGTAGCAGTAGCATCACATGGTCAGGAATATTCCGGTACACAGAGAGCCTGCCTTCAGCGGACACCCTGCTCTGACATCAGCAGTGCAGATTTGGGCTCTCCTTCACTGTGAAAGTACTCACTGTGATCACATGAAAGTTTCACTTAAATTATTCCCAGCATTTAAATTATTCAGCTCTGCCAGAAGAGTGAAAGAAGGAGTCTGGAAACTTCCACTGAAATGGATGGGAAACGGAACTGCCAGGCCTGTCCATCAGAGCATGAGCCTCAAGGGGGTCTCACACGCACCTCCTGCAAGTTACCCGCTGTAAACAGCACCTCCTGCAGAGTAACCCACCGCAAACAGCACCTCCTGCAGAGTAACCCACCGCAAACAGCACCTCCTGCGAGCAACCCACTGCAAACAGCACCTCCCGCAGAGTAACCCACTGCAATGACAGCAACACCTGCAATGTTTAACAGTCCTGACATGGTGTGGAATATGTACTCCATTGTACTCTGTCTGCCATTTCTGTCCATGGGAATGGCAAACACAGAAAGAGAGGAAAACGCCTTTCTTTAACAAAGCTGACCAGCACTGCATCCCCGCCAGCACCTACATCTGACAGGTGAAGTACCCTTTCCACCTGAACCCCCCCAAAGAGAGACAGAACCCACAAAAAAGCCCTGCTGTACCTTAGATACCATTATGGCCCCTTTTGAGGTGATGTTTCTCAGCAGAACTAAATGCCAGGGAAACATGACTTATTCAGGAGACAGAGGAAGCAGCTTATTCTCTGATGTGAGTAAATGGGAAGCAGGTTACAGCAGTGTGTGGAGATGACAGAGTCTTTCAGGCCGCCCTGAAGCTCAGTGCTGCTGCATCGCTGGCTGCAGTGCTCACAGCACCCTGCTCAAGGGTACAACAGCAGCGCCCCACCTGGGAATCCAGCCTGAAACTGGGCCACAGCAGTGCCTCCAAATCTCAGATCATCTGTCCCTTTTCAGAGGAAGGGGGAGGGGGCTCACTCACCTGGCTGTACCCTAAACAATCCACCCTCCAATGGGCTTGACTGGGAGGGTGGGCACTGTCTAGGAGCACACGAAAGCTCCCTACAGGTGAAGCTCCTGCAGGAGAGAGAGCGCAGTGTGGAGCTCCTGCAGGAGAGAGAGCGCAGTGTGTGAGAGAGAGCGCAGTGTGAAGCTCCTGCAGGAGAGAGAGCGCAGTGTGGAGCTCCTGCAGGTGAGAGAGCGCAGTGTGAAGCTCCTGCAGGTGAGAGAGCGCAGTGTGTGAGAGAGAGCGCAGTGTGAAGCTCCTGCAGGTGAGAGAGCGCAGTGTGTGAGAGAGAGCGCAGTGTGTGAGAGAGAGCGCAGTGTGAAGCTCCTGCAGGTGAGAGAGCGCAGTGTGAAGCTCCTGCAGGTGAGAGAGCGCAGTGTGTGAGAGAGAGCGCAGTGTGTGAGAGAGAGCGCAGTGTGAAGCTCCTGCAGGAGAGAGAGCGCAGTGTGAAGCTCCTGCAGGAGAGAGAGCGCAGTGTGTGAGAGAGAGCGCAGTGTGTGAGAGAGAGCGCAGTGTGTGAGAGAGAGCGCAGTGTGAAGCTCCTGCAGGTGAGAGAGCGCAGTGTGTGAGAGAGAGCGCAGTGTGAAGCTCCTGCAGGTGAGAGAGCGCAGTGTGTGAGAGAGAGCGCAGTGTGAAGCTCCTGCAGGTGAGAGAGCGCAGTGTGAAGCTCCTGCAGGTGAGAGAGCGCAGTGTGAAGCTCCTGCAGGTGAGAGAGCGCAGTGTGAAGCTCCTGCAGGTGAGAGAGCGCAGTGTGAAGCTCCTGCAGGTGAGAGAGCGCAGTGTGTGAGAGAGAGCGCAGTGTGAAGCTCCTGCAGGTGAGAGAGCGCAGTGTGTGAGAGAGAGCGCAGTGTGAAGCTCCTGCAGGTGAGAGAGCGCAGTGTGTGAGAGAGAGCGCAGTGTGAAGCTCCTGCAGGTGAGAGAGCGCAGTGTGGAGCTCCTGCAGGTGAGAGAGCGCAGTGTGTGAGAGAGAGCGCAGTGTGTGAGAGAGAGCGCAGTGTGAAGCTCCTGCAGGTGAGAGAGCGCAGTGTGAAGCTCCTGCAGGTGAGAGAGCGCAGTGTGTGAGAGAGAGCGCAGTGTGAAGCTCCTGCAGGTGAGAGAGCGCAGTGTGTGAGAGACACATTCTCCTCACGGTCTGATGTACTCCAGCATTACGGGTACACATTCACTCTGCTCTCCGCATATGCTTTGGGGGGGGGGGGGGGGGAGCAGCGCTTCAGAAGGGCATCCTGAATTTAATCACTTGGGTTGACTCTGCACCCATAACAGACCAGGAAGAGACGGATCTGTGGAGCTCAGAGAGCTGCTGGGGATTCTGGGATTTTATTCCAGCACACTTCCAGTGGCGGCCTGCGAGACACATGCCAATCAGATCGGCTAAAGTCACACAGAGTCACGTCTGAAGTGACCTTTCCCAAAACAGATGACACAGAAGGGTCCTGGGAGCTTGTTGAAGGGCAGAGGAGTAATTCTATAAGCAGTGTGATATTTATCCATCTGCTGCGGGCAGGAAGCTGTGCTGAAATTCACAGCCCACAGCGCCGGAGTCTAACGCAGATGAGGAGGTGCTTCTTCTCCTCAGCCATCCAGAGCTCCCTCATTCAGGAGGGAGGACACAAACAAGCACCAATGAGCAGGAACAGAGTCAGATGGGACAGGGTCAGGTTCAGGGTTAGGGTTCAGGCTTTAGGGTTTAAGTTTTAGGGTTAGCATTAGGGTATAGGATTTACAGTTTAAGGGTTTAGGATTAAGGTTTAGGGTTTAGGGTTTAGGCTTTAGGGTTTGGCTTTAGGCTTTAAGGTTTAGGGTTTAGGGTTTAGGCTTTAGGGTTTGGCTTTAGGCTTTAAGGTTTAGGGTTTAGGGTTTAGGCTTTAGGGTTTGGCTTTAGGCTTTAAGGTTTAGGGTTTAGGGTTTAGGGTTTAGGCTTTAGGGTTGAGGCCACGCCTTGACTGAGGTGTAGTGATGTACCAGGCTTCTGAGGGCAGCCTGCCTCACACAGCACTGCCACCCTTCCCCTGCACGGTATGACCAATCCAACTGACAGCAACAGTTACCTTGACAACCACTTGCCAAAAGAGGAGGGTGGCTGTGAATATGACTGACATCCTCCCCAACCCCTCACCAAAAAAAGCACCAACATAAAACCAGATTATAGGCCTGCTGATCACCATTTCTAAAGCACACAGAATCCCCACAAACACCTCACCATCTCCCCCATGGTCATCTTTCCCCTGAACATCAGTGACACCAATGACCAGTCGCAGTCCTTACACTAACTGGGCTGTTGTTACCGCTACCCTCCTTATGCTAACCATGCAGTTATCGCTATCCTCCTCATGCTAACTGAGATGTGTTGTGAATATGTGTAATGCAGTCATCAGTCCTGAGCCCTACAGGTGCACCAGCTTTCTCCTTCACAAGAAACTGAGTCTGACTCACCATGGTTCCTACATTAGGCCTGAAGCCTGTCCTGTTTCAGTGGGAAAGATGAGGAATTCAAATGCAAATTTAAAATGCAAATATGCTTTACTGACATAAAGGCTGAACAGGCTGCAACAGCACTGCCGTAAATAATCACTGGAAGATCGTATTTATGAAGATAAGAAGAAAAGCACAGGAGAGCCAATGGCAGTGTGGGTCCCTGCAGCGGTACAGCCTGCCCCACACTCAGGCTGTGGGTCCCTGCAGCGGTACAGACTGCTCCACACTCAGGCTGTGGGTCCCTGCAGCGGTACAGACTGCTCCACACTCAGGCTGTAGGTCCCTGCAGCGGTACAGCCTGCCCCACACTCAGGCTGTGGGTCCCTGCAGCGGTACAGCCTGCCCCACACTCAGGCTATGGGTCCCTGCAGCGGTACAGCCTGCCCCACACTCAGGCTGTGGGTCCCTGCAGCGGTACAGACTGCTCCACACTGTGTGTGTGAGCAGAGGCCAGCGCTGACAGTCCCTTGCTTCAGCCTCTGCAGAGCTCCATGGGGCCAGCTCAGCAAACTTATTCTTGCTAAAAAATCTGAACTTGTTGGGAAATGAATCATATTTCCTCCTCTAAAGCATAAATTCTGGCACTGATTATTAAATAATGTCCTGAGGCCTTAATCCTTGTTAGCAGTGGAGCTAGGCTCATTCATTACTCTAAAAATAATGAGGCACGCTGCCCCCAAGACACAACGTCATGAAGTTTCCGCACCCTCCCACGCCACAGACACGCCACAAACACACCACACACACACCATCCTCAGGCTGATACACACATGCGTGGCGTTTCTGGGACTGCCTGTCCTTCTCCCTCCTCTTATCACTGCTTGCTTCTGTGCCGTTCACTCTGAAACGCCTGAGCAGGGAGCCCCAGTGGAGGACTAACCACCATAGATATGTGTGTCACATGCAGGTTGATGGTGATGCTGCGTAGGCACTGGCACAGCACAGCGGGACAGGAGCAGGGCTTGCTTACAGTACTGCACACTGAAACATGGACAAGCTGCTGTTAATGTTACATTATAACGAAATGAAATGAATCCATGCCCCTGTGTCCCCTGCACACACTGCTCCACACACAAACAGACAAAATCAAATGTATGCGCACCCACACACAAACACAAACACACACACACATACTCACACACACACACACACACACACACACTCTCACACACACACACTCTCTCTCACACACACACACTCTCACACACACTCACACACACACACACACACACACACATACACACCTATACATGCCTAAACACACAACTTTATACACACACACACACACACACACTCTCACACACACTCACACACACACAGAGTGTGTGTGTAGAGAGAGTGTGTGTGTGAGAGAGAGAGTGTGTGTGTGTGTGTGTGTGTGAACACACTTACAGCCTGGGTTCCAGACCTTAATTACGCACATGTCCTGTGTGTTCCTGGCTGTGTTTTTCCGACGATAAAGGGCGCGTCCCTCAGTGGGAATTAAAGCTTGTGGCCTGGTTTGGCCTGGTTTTGGCCTAGCTTAAATTCCCACCAAAAAGCAAAAGCAGGCCAAACCAGGCCAAAACAAGCCAAGAGCCTTATTCCTGTTTCCTGTCTCCTTACTTCCTGTTTCCTGTCTCCTTACTTCCTGTTTCCTGTTTCCTTACTTCCTGGCCAGGGCCAAACCAGGCCACAAGCTTTAATTCCCACCAAAAAGCAGAAGCAGGCCAAACCAAGCCAAACCAGGCCAAAAGCCTTATTCCTGTTTCCTGTCTCCTTACTTCCTGTTTCCTGTTTCCTTACTTCCTGTTTCCTTACTTCCTGGCCAGGGCCAAGCCAAGCCACAAGCTTTAATTCCCACTGAGGGCCAAACCAGGGCCAAACCAGGCCACAAGCTTTAATTCCCACCAAAAAACAAAAGCAGGCCAAGCCAGGCCAAACCAGGCCAAAGCAGGCCAAAAGCCTTACTTCCCGTTTCCTGTTTCCTTACTTCCTGTTTCCTGCCTTATTCCTGTTTCCTGCCTCCTTACTTCCTGTTTCCTGTTTCTTTACTTTCTGGCCAGGGCCAAGCCAGGCCACAAACTTTAATTCCCACTGAGGGCCAAACCAGGGCCAAACCAGGCCACAAGCTTTAATTCCCACCAAA
>NC_050605.1:24843449-24850949 GCF_013368585.1 Megalops cyprinoides
CAAGAAAAAAAAACAATGCAAAAAATACAACTTGATATCATGCTTAAGGAAGAATGATGCCTTGGAAACATTAAGAAATCACCAGCAGCAGCAGCAGCAAAGAGGTATGATCAAACTGTCCTTGATCTGACACACAGAAATGTCCAAATAGATCATCCAACAGTTAAACATATCAGCAGTAGTGTATTTTTTTCAGCAACTTTTATAACAGAAAAAATCTGTTACTTTACAGAGGATACATGCGTAGGTTTCCCCTTTCTCCCCTACTGGCAGCCGAACATAAACTTAAAGAGTGAATCTGCTTTGCTCAATAATGTAACAGAGCCTATCTGGAGTGGTCAAGCTCCACCAAGCATGCACAAATTACAGGTTTATTCATTTATTTATATTATTATTGAGCTATTGATCATTGTTATAACCTTACATTTTTATTTCTGATTTATTAACCTCATGTTTACTGACAGTGCGGATGTCATTGGCTGTATTTCAGGTCGATTGACGCATGCCTCTGTGCCAGAGTACTCAATTAATGCACCCATCAGCAGCTGTCAGAACCCTGATTCCTATAGCAACACCAACCTGTCCATCATCCATCACAGTGCCCATAGCAACACCAACCTGTCCATCACAGCTCCCATAGCAACACCAACCAGTCCATCACTGCTCCAATAGCAATACCATCCTGTCCATCACAGCTTCCATAGCAACACCAACCTATCCATCACAGCTCTCATAGCAACACCATCCTGTCCATCACAGCTCCCATAGCAACACCAACCTGTCCATCACAGCTGCCACAGCAACACCATCCTGTCAATCACATCACATGTTGACAACACCTACCTGTGACAGCACGCATTCCACTTACTTGTGGTGCCCACTGAGAGCTGATCACTGCCACTGCAGGAGTGGGTAAGCTGACACCTCCTTTTCCTGTAAAAGGCAAGTGTGCTAGCAGTCCATTGTGGACCCCTTCAAACTCAATCACACAACTGAATACAAAAGGCTTTGCTAGTATTTTGAGCTCACTAATGTAGACATCTGTAACATTTGGAAAGATACTGCTGTCACAATACTAGTAAAGACCTGAGAGAACAGCACCTCACTTCCCATAATGCAATTCTTCAGACCTGAAGCCTTGTAGGCCATTTACAGAATCGAATCAAATGGAGAACTGGACAACAGTCAGAAACAGGCGTTCTGTGAAGCGTGGGGACCATATAAGAGCAACCTGTGACATAAGATTATGTAAGTTTACACCCGCATGTTTTTCTGCTTTTGGAAGGGAACAGTAACAGTGACGTGCTTTTGCAGGGGAGACTCCCAGCGAACCTCACAGCCAGAGTAAAATGCTCAGACATCCTGATGGATTTTTAAACTGCAGTTTTGAAAAGCATAAAGTGAGAAAACAAATAAATCTTTAATAGTTTCCCCAAACAGTCCCGTGAATTATTTACTGTGGGGCTGGAGACCCGCCTCAGTGTGATCACTGCTGACTGTTGAGAAGCAGCGCAGTAAGTGGAACAGTTTTCCCTTTTAGCATTGAAAACCCAACAAGCCCATTTACACTGTTATTGTGCCTACATTTATGTCACACTCCACACATGACCGGGGAGTTGGGGGATGGCAGCGTGGCATTGATGTGAAGACTTCACACCTGCTTTCAGAAAGATCAGCTTTACGATCCAACCCCACAATGTGAGGACATGCAGTATGAGTCTGTCACTATCCCTATCATTCTGTCAGCAAAACCTGACAGTGCAATGACTCTGTCCCCCTTGACTGTAACCATGGTGACTCTGTACCCTTCACTCTCTGGTAGACCCCCTGACTGTAACCATGGTGACCCTTACCCCCATCAGACAGAACGCCTACCAGTAACCATGGTGATCTTCTCTCTTCCTCACAAGTGCACCCCTGAATGTCTGTCTCCAGAGAGCCCCCTACAGGTGGGAGGTGGGAATTCTGAGGGGGGGGGGGTTCCTGCATGGCTACACACCACCTGCCAGGCAGTCAGCATCTCCTTCCTCCACAGCTCCCTAACAGAGACTGCAGCTCATTTATTATGACTGTTTTCCCTCTGAGGAAAGATGGATCCCTCAGAAAGACGCCTCATCCACCAGCTCCACAGCTGCAGTACGATATAGAGCCTTCAGGGTGCTGTAGCTGGTTTTTCCCGCAAACTTTGACATGAGAAGCAGAATTTTTGAGAGAAACAGGTTTGTTAATGGCTTTACTTCAGTTCGTTTGCTGTTGCTGCCGTTCCTCTGGTAACCGGTGAAGCCTCACCTCGCGCGGGTCAGGAGGAGCTCCGCGAGCCGGACCCGGAGCACCGGGGGCTGCGCGTGACGGTTACGCAACCCGAAGACAGCTGCTCGCGCGCCGCCTCGGACCGCGAGACGCGGCTGAAACGCGCGTGATTCATTCCGGTTTACTGTCAGAGCAGATCAACCAGGCGATTCCCTCCGCCACCGACGGAAATCCCACAAATAAAACATCATTATTTCAAATGCATAAAATACACTTAATATAACTTTCCACTCCACCACCTTAGAATTTCAGATCGCCTTGGAGCGCCAAGTTCAACAAATGGTAAAATCACAGTTTACCGAATATTTCATAGTGTTCCTTTTTCAGCAGTAAAATCTTTTAAATGTGATTAGTGGAGCCAAGTGGCAGCCTCGTCTTGTTGCATGTCAGTGAGTGTTTTACATAAAGATCGTTATTTTCAATAAAAAGCTGACATTCCGTCCGGTAATATGGTATGCTTGCAATGCATTCTGTTTTATCTAGGGGTGAATAGTGAATTTAAATATTGTGGAGTGGTCTAAATATAAGTGATGGCCATCGACGGCGGAACGTTTGGGAGCTTCGTCCTTAAGCTCTGCCAAGTTTGGAACTTGTCGGTCAACTTCAAAATAACCCTCGTTTCGTATAAAACCTGCAACAATCTGAGAGAACAAGCAACACACGCCTGCACAAAAACGCACATCTGCCCAGTTCATTTTCCACCGGAATATTTCATCTCATTCGTAAAACATTGTTTCAAAACATCACGAGTGAGCGACACACAAACACAACCGTATCACAGTTGAACAACTTGGTCTTTTCGTGTGTCAGATACGACAGAAACGCGGCTCCTCCTAACTGGAAACGGATTTTTGACTACATCTCAAAATGCGACTGAAGAAGTCATTTCCTTACCTGCACGACACTGTGATTTCAACTTTAGTGGCAGGTATGTTGGCGTTCAACGGGTCGAAGTCACCTATGGTCGCCATGTTCAGGAAGCTGTTCATTGCTGAAATATTTTTGTCCAACCCCCTAGGACGGCGGAGATCTGAGAAAGTGCAAGGCGTTCGGGCGCTAACGCATGCGGGAGAGCGGAGCGGCTCCGGCCGGACGCAGCAGAGGCGCGCTGCTTGCGCGGAGGAATGACACGAAGCAGGGAGCAGGAGAGCGAGGCAGGGAGGACTGCGGAGAGGTTTAACACTGAGTGTGCCAGACTCAAGCCCCCTCCAGAAGAAATACAACAACAATTCATATTAATAATGATAAAATATACATTGATGTATGCGGCGTTCTCTGTTCTGTATAGCCATATGACTCATCCATTATGTGAATTTCTGTTTTAAATCTTCCAAACACATTTAAACGCCGGAACGGTTTAGTTTTATATAGTCAAATTAATCAAATAACCATATCTTGATTAAAAATAGTAGCTACATTAATAAAACATTCGTACTAAGTTTTAGACCTGCTACAGCCTGTTACGGAAGTACCGCGAAAAATATTATAGCACCATCTAAATCTATTTATTGAGAACGATTAACATTGATTTTTTTTTATAGAAAAATCACTCATGAGGGGTTATGATGCTTATTGGGGCCTCCGCATATGTAGATCTGATAGTAAATATCAGATGTTAAAAAGATTAAGGTGATCATTATTCTTTTTGCCTTAAATGCGTTCCCAGGTCTTGGAGCGCCTGAAAGTAAATTCTATCACAAGACGTGGCCACTGAACGGTGGCGTTCAGTACCTCCGCGGCAAAGAGGCCGCAGAACATTCTGCGGCGACACCCCGCCTTACAGCCGACCGCAAACTGATTCGTTAGTTTATGACATGTGCACTTTATCCACGATCTTCCTGCACTTCACTGTGGCTGAACGTAGTTACGTATGAATAATCTCTGTGCGTGCAGATGAGTTCCATGGAAAATGTACCTACGCGTTTGAGGTGGTTTTCTGCCCATTAGGGCGACTAGTGTCCCACCGAGCTGCGGTGAAGATTATCTGTAATTGTTAGAACTCGGTACTGTTAGACAAGCCTTCTCTGACTCGAAATGAACTGATGAAAATGACTGTGAAAGGAATCGCTAGCGCAACCTAATTGTTCTTTGTGTGAGGGCCAGTAAAGCCAAACAAACAGACCCAGAGAGTGGCAGGAGGCAGACCTCCCGATCCGAGGAAGCAGAAGTAGCCCGGGGATCTCATCACGGCCCAGGTCGCCGCAGCCGCAGCGGCGGGTTGTTCATTTATTTATTTTTAAACGATGGCACAGCGGCCATAGGCCAGACCACGCTTATACGGAACCGACAGCGAACAGGTGACTCCCAAAATACTGTCTTAACAGTCCGATGGGTACCAAACAGCACAGAAAACGAGTGCTTTGGACGAGGTGAGCCACAAACCACGGTACAAATATTGTCCCCCACTAAAAAGTGTTTGCAAACGACAGATAATCATTGTAAGACAAACTGTTGCATACATGTCTCCCCATCCAGACTGCATTAAAACCATAGTCAACAACATAGTCAAGTTCAGTGTTGCCACCATTTAATTGTACTTTTTCTTTCTTCCCTCCGGTCACCAGGTCACCTGTTTATATACACCTGGAAATGAAGAAAACCAAAAATACAAAGTGTACCTGCATAAGGAGTGTGTGTATCCCTAACCTTCACCGTACACCTGAGCCTGGGCCATCTCAGATTTATTCAGCAGGCTAAAGCCCAGGGGTCTTCCCCAAACACGGCTGCGGTGCTGGTTTCAGACGCACCCCGCACACCGCTCCGCCCTGGGGAGAGATCACAGCTCACGGTCAGTCAGCGGGAATTCACTGAACGCAGAACGCAGGTGTAACCATTAGAGCATCATAATGACTCACTGGTCTGAACCAATTGGACTGGAGCTTTCTCAAATGCTGACACTTTGGTGCTTTTGGTGTGTGTCCCAGCAGAAAGGAATAAAAACTATAACAGCACAGATTAATTAAAACATGCAAATTAGAAGACAAATTTCACTGTGCTTGACAGAGGGCATGGAGGTGGTTTTAAAAAGTGTGTTTCATCTGTGTATGTGTGTGTGACTGAGTGACTGTTGTGATGATCGAGACAGGTTTTACACAAACAAAAATTTGTGTGTTTTTCTTTGTGCAAAACTTGACTAAGAATTCAACTTAACAACTGAGCAGCCACAGTTTTTTAAACAAAAATATAAGCATTCATCCATGCAGGACTGTATCTCATCAGTAGCTGAAGCCAAAATATCCTGAAGAAACTTCTCTACAAGAGCCAAATAAATCGCATTTACAAGGACAACTAGCAACCCTACAGTCAGCATGACCAGGGTCTGGACATCATTCAAATGTGACAGTCTTACACACACACACGTGCAGACACACAGCTGTTGCAGCCTTACCAAGAACCCACTAAATTTAGAAGTCACTCTGGCTGATACACACAGGGTGCTTTTTGCATTGGGCATCGACCTGCTTCCAGCAACACTGAGTGATTGTCGGCCACTAATCCCTTTGCTTTCTTCTGTCTGGCCTCAGCCTCGTGTCGGTTCTCCAATACAAAGGCAGGAAACTTAGTCTAGACAAAGCAATCAAGTAAAATGAATACACTTTGCAGAGATAGAGAGAAACAGGCAGAGAATGGAGAAGTACTTCAGCAGAACTGGTTTTTATCATCTCCTCTTGAAACTTTAAACTACAACAAGCTCACAAGGCTCAGCTTACCTTTAAAACACCTCCATGAGGGGCTTC
The DNA here is from genome assembly GCF_013368585.1 of Megalops cyprinoides. Classification (NCBI taxonomy): domain Eukaryota; kingdom Metazoa; phylum Chordata; class Actinopteri; order Elopiformes; family Megalopidae; genus Megalops; species Megalops cyprinoides. The sequence continues at coordinate 24,849,497 of NC_050605.1, forward strand.
ACTTCCCCCGGGGCTTATTGTATGCGACAGTAAAGTGCTGGGAAACAGTTTGTCTGTATTGCATTTGAAGTGTTGGCCACTGTTGCTAGACTTTGAATGGTACTTTAAATGGTACTTTAAATGCCAGTATAAAAATAAGCTAATTTTTGTCATTTAACAATCCACTAGAATGTGCTGATCGAATTAATTAATTTTGTCTTGATATTAAGAGAAGAGTTTTGACAGGTTTACGTTTGTGATTAAAGAACCAGTAATCTGAACTGCTGGAGGCTGGCAGGGGCCCTTTGAGAAACGGCATCTGTGCTTGGCCATAGAGACCCAGACTACTTCAGTGAGTCTTGCTGTGTTTTACAGGTCGATTCGGAATGGAATTTAATCGCTGCCATCTGAGGCTGTATGAGTCCCGCCACAGAGGTCCGCAGTCAGACACAGCTGCAGGTTAACACGCGTGCCTGTCTCCTCCTCCTGTCTCCTGCTGACTCCAGGAACACTCACAGCCAGAATGTGCACTTCACTCTCATGCTTCTAGTTGGTTTGGCCATAAACTTTGGAAGCAGTAAGTGGTGAACAACGTTCTCTCCCTCAAACAATACGCACATGTTTAAGCAGAGTTCACTGTGTCCACTTCTACAATACACGGTTGCGAGAAAGATATGTTATGAAATATTGGTGTGAATGTCTTGTGGAGCAGAGCATCCAACCTGAGCTGGGTCACGCCACTCAACCAGGACACACCCCTCACCAAAGCCACGCCCCTCAATCAGGACATGTCCCATTAGCCAGGACACACCCCTCAGCAGGGCCACACCCCTCAGCCAGGACACACCGCTCTGTGGAGACTCCAGGGTTCCTCAGCACATTGATAAAGGAAAGGAGAGCAGAGGCAGCATGCGCTGGTCACACGAGGAGCAAACCGAGCACCACAAAGTGATCCACAGACACTTCATACATGCAGTCACTCACTGGTGCAGCTGTGGGTGCACCCAGCGGGCGCAAAATATCAAGGTACATACATGGATTTGTGACATAATATATGTTTGTAGTGTGCATGCATTTATTTATGTGTATATTTTTATTGGATGGATATTGATTCTTTATCTACATACACACATACGTAGAGAGGCTGTATGCATATGTATCCATATTTCTTCAACTCTGAACAAGCACTTGTAATAAAATGGATGTTATTTCACTGCTGTGCTGCATGTGGCAGAACATTGCCATCTAGTGGTGAAAGACAGGCACAACACACCAGGTAGAGAGCATGTCAGTATTCACTGTTTTAAACTTGCCACCGTGTGTCTCCAGGTGCATTTTCACTCAGTTCATTTTGAGAAGGAGTTTATATGTAAAGGTCAGTTTATACTGTAACAGTGTGGTACTGCTTCTTAATTATTTTTGAGGCAGTCAATACAAGTGGAGAGTCAGGAAGAAACAGCAACTAATATTTCTA
>NC_050605.1:24858449-24865949 GCF_013368585.1 Megalops cyprinoides
CGGCTGGTATGGTGACAGTCCGGTTTGTGCTGGCTGCACACGCATCGCCCTGGGTTACCTGGCCAGAGGACCTGCAACACACACACAGGCAGAGGCATACAGCAGTTAGGGAGCGAGATGCTGCTGAACAGGGCAGGAGAAACAGGCTGTGTTTCAGGCTCTGCCCGCAGGGGGCGCCGCTGTACTCAGGACACTCACGTCAGTGTGCGGATGCACTTGGCCGAGTCGCGGATGTCCCACACTTTGATGTAGGAGGTGGACACGGTGAACACCAGGCTGGAGCAGTACTTCACTGACACCACATTATTGGGGTGACCCCCCAGGGACATGATCTCCTGTCCCGTCACCAGGTTCCACACCTTACAGGTACGGTCTGGGGGTCAGAGGTCACGGATCACACTCATGGCGATTAACAGGTTCAGTCACAGAATGACAGCACCACGGAGAAGCGGCCAAGCTGTGGGGGGGGGCAGGCGCGGGGGCTCACCCTTGGAGCCGGTGAACAGCAGGTCGTCGGTGGAGTCCACACACAGCACGGCTTTGGAGTGTCCCTCAGCCACATGGACACACTGCAGCGTCGCCCCCCTGCTGCTCTTCGAGGAGGGGACGGGGTTAATCACGCCTCTGTGGGACACACACACACCGTCACGCCCCGACACCCCACTGCGTCACACACCCCCACTGCAGCTCAGCCCCGCCCTCAGACCACAGCACTGCCACACCCACATGCAGCTCACCGCACTGACGCACTTCACCGCACTGACGCAGCGGACACTGACGCAGCGGACACTGACGCAGCGGACACTAACGCAGCGCACACTAACGCAGCGGACACTGACGCAGCTCACCGCAAACACAGCAATGCAACAGCTGCACATGCTCACACAAACATGCAACATGCAGCAAAACAAACAGCCACACCCCTCTGAGAATCAGGAACCAATCAGTGAGTTCACAGCAGAGCAGAAGGGCCACCTGTGTCCCTGTAGCACAGAGCACTCACTCTCACCCCACCTGTGTCCCTGTAGCACAGAGCACTCACTCTCACCCCACCTCTGTCCCTGTAGCACAGAGCACTCACTCTCACCCCACCTGTGTCCCTGTGGCACAGAGCACTCACTCTCACCCCACCTGTGTCCCTGTGGCACAGAGCACTCACTCTCACCCCACCTGTGTCCCTGTGGCACAGAGCACTCACTCTCACCCCACCTGTGTCCCTGTAGCACAGAGCACTCACTCTCACCCCACCTACAACACAACAGCAGAGCCTCTCAGAGACAGAAGGGGACAGGCTCAGGCCCAACACTCACAGCCAGAAGGTCACAGGTTTAAATCTTCCATAGGGCACTGCTGTTATCCGCTGGGGTAAGGTTCTTTACATAAACAGCTTTGGTAATTAAACAGATATTATATAAAATGTGCAAGTCACCCATGATTAGAACAGAAACACCAAACTAAATAAGAGTCCCTGAGAGGGACAGAGCATGGAGCAAACCCCCCACAGAGCAACACCCCGAAATCCACATGAAACAGCGTCAAATTCCTCTCAAACTAAAGAGCCACATTCACAGAGCAACACCCCGAAATCCACAGGAAACAGCGTCAAATTCCTCTCAAACTAAAGAGCCACATTCACAGAGCAACACCCCGAAATCCACACGAAACAGCGTCAAATTCCTCTCAAACTAAAGAGCCACATTCACAGAGCACTGATGTGTGCGGGAGGACCGCCATGGAGACATGAGGAACTAAACCAGGACAGAGCAGCAGCAGCAGCACGGGGCCGAACCATGACTGCAGTGATGACAGACAGCTGGCGGAGGAGCACTGTCAAAACTCCCTCCATAAGTGTTGAAGTTACAAATGTCACATTCACAAAATGCTTTTATTTATTCGCTCTTAACTAATTTCACACAATGAGAGCAATACGAGAAGAAGACAAATTTAATTCAACTTAAACAATTTCAAATTTGAAACAGCTGTAGTGTAGATCAGCAAACTCATTACAGTCCTACAGATGACACATTCAGGATGAGCGTTTTCCTACCATACAGTAAAATGTTAGAATTGTTATGCTATAGACATTAATGCTGTAGTTAATGTCAATTAAAGCCCTGCAAACCAACCCGGACCCAACGGGTCCCACCGAAACATGGCATAATCACGTTCAAGCCTTTGGGTTCAAGTCAAGTCGGGTTAAACATTTCCGCATGTCAGATTGCAAATGCGCTGCTGTCTAAAACATGGGCTAAAATCTCATTCTGAATAATTGGCATCCACACAAAGGGAATAAACTTTTTTGAGGCTACCAAACAAATTTATTAATATACTTATTTACACAGGAAGAACTTGTTCTTGCATAAGTGTCCCCCGATTCCTGAAAAGGGATATTCATTTTATTGAACCGTTAAGTGCTAAATTTCATATTTTTATATGTTTACTGGCACAGATTTTATTCACCGTATAGCGTAGTTTTCCCAATCAGGATGAGCTGTACTGCGTTCATTTAAGATGCTAAATGTTACACACTGTGGGGTTTATTTTTGTATGCACTGTGTTTTACTGAAAAGGAGAAGTTTTGATGTCTGTAAGCTGCTGAATGTGACTTTTATTTGATTTCATTATTATCAGAAGCTGGTTTGAAATTTACCGGTTTCCACGCCTGTGAAACTCCAACCCCCTCCTCCTCAGACTGGGTTTGGGTTGGGTCAGGGAGCAGACAGAGTTATGATCTTCAGGCCAGATTTGGTTCGGGTATTAATTGTGTGGGTCGGGTCAGGTTCAGGCTTCAGTTTCAGACCTTTCATCTAAGTAAGGATAAACTGCTGGCATGTAAAGACAAACTTTACTTAGTGTAAATGCAAAGGCATGAATTGGGGAATAGCTATAACCTAGCTGGCTGTGTTCTGTGGCTTTAGAGTGAATGTAACTCCCTGCAAAGCCACACGCACAGCTGTGACATCATTCAGGACATGTGACTCAACCCAGAGTAAGCTGCTCCACTTGACACAGTTTTACCGTACACACATTTAAACCGGTCAGAGGGTTCACATCCCTGATGCAGAGGGAGGCCAGGAAGGGGTACAGAGGCAGAGAGAGGAGGAAGACCCAAGAAAGAAGACGAGCTACACATCAGAGTGTGTTAGATTTCCCCAGCAATGGTTTAAAGTCAGGAGTATTTTAACTTTACTCCACATGAAGGTCAGCACATTAACATAAAATACACTAAGCAACACTGAGCATTCTGAGATTATAGATGAGATTTTTAACGTTTAACACCTTACGTAGTGACCTGTAAGTAAAGGGTGTGTCTTTATTTACTGTGTGGAGCACAGTGAGCACTGTGCTCGGAGGTCTATAATACAGATGACATTTCCCACAGCTAAAACACCTGTTCAGGTGTGAGATTCTGATTCCTGTTGGTACAGATGTGTGAGTGTGAGGGTCTGCTCTTACTTATCCTGCCGAGTGTCTGTGCTCTGGAGAGAAACGGACAGACGGCTAAAAACGTTCTGCAGGCTACGGCAGCGGCCGGGGGGGGAGGAGGGGGGCGACGTACTGCTCTTGGGGTTCCCTGAATCAGAGCTGAAACAGCAGACATGTGAGCTCAGGCTCGGCTTTGATCTACAGACACACACATGCACACACACACACACACACACACACACACACACACACACACACAAGCACGCACGCACGCACACGCAAACACGTGCACACAAATGCACTCACACAGAAGCCACCTTAGACACAGTACAAAAGGTATCTCAGATTTTCTGAAGAACTTTCCCTGCTCACTTACCCTGCACTCTAGAGACCAATCTCTATGGTACTTTAGCATTACTGACTGACCTCTATGGTACCGGGGCCCCGTGGGGAAGGACTCCTTTGTGCTGTATCACTGAAGGATACTGAGATTCAGGAGGACTGATCAACACAGCAGACAGCTTGATTTTAGAGCTGCAATAAGAAGAAGCACCAGCTTCCACCCATGTTTCCCTTAACCCCGACCATCTGCTTTCACAGAGTGGCTCAGATTTAGGGGTACGCAAGAGAATCAGTGGGCTATACTGCCAGCAGTGTATTAAGAGATGTATCACATGGGAGATGAAACTAATCAGATCAAAAGGGTAAAAAGACTGAGCAGCCAGTCAAACACTGAATGTGTAGGAGGACTGAATTCTCCACCACACAGCTGTGCTCATGTATATTTGGTACATTTACACTCATGTGTAAATACATACAAATATACAATGTGTAAGCATAGTCACACACCTGTACGGGCCACAAAACGCATTCAGTGTGGGACTGAGGGAAAGAATCTAAACAGGCAAAGTTGGCAGTTGATTTGCTGGGAGCACATGCTTATGTAGGTAATTCTTTGAGAAGGTTAACTTATTAGCACTGTTAGAAGCAGTCAGTTCAGCCTCCAGCCTGCAGGGCGGCGCTAGCTCTTACTGTTTAATCTCCTTTCCCTTGACCTTGTCGAACTGTCCTTTCTCATACATCTTCCTCCGGGTGACGGGAGAGCCCTCCGACGCTTTCTTCTCAGTCCCTAAAGGCCTGGAGCCTGAGCTGAGAGTTGGGATTTTTTTAACATTTCCGAACTCAACAGAACATAAAACAAACATACGTGAGTTAACTGTAGGCCCTGCTGAGCACGCAGTGACGCCTGACACCCTGTCCCCAGCAGGGTCCTCAGCAGTGCACTGTGTGTCACCCTGAAGCCTGTCTCCAGCACACAGCGTTAGCAAAGTGCTAACCTGGATGAGCTGTTACTCTGATGAGCCCTGCTGCTCTGAGTGGAATTTTAGCATAGCGCTATTGAGCAGGGGGTAATAAGGCACGTGGTGAGATGACAGCAGCCAAATGAGGGACTAGCTGCGTGTGAGACTCGAGACCGACTCGGCTGAGAGTTACCAAACATTCAGACACACAGTACACTCTCTGCAATGCTAATGACCTGCATCTGCCTACAGCTCGCAAAGCTGACAGATTCAAGGTAGAAATTTACTTCAAGTGTGCAAAGTTAGAAAACAAAATTGTCTGTTCTCAGAGGGGAATGAGGGAACGTAGGTTCAAGAAAAACATGGTATCTTCAAAGAAAAGGAAGAGCACCGTCCTGACAGATACCACATGACGTGGGAGGGGGAGAAAACGCAGGCTTATGTGCAAACAAGTAAGAAGCAACAGCCAAATCACACAGGTCATGGGAGGTGGGGGGTGGGGGTGGGGGGGTACATCATGCAGGTGGGGGGTGGGGGTGGGGGGGGTAGATCATGCAGGTGGGGGGTGGGGGTGGGGGGGGTAGATCATGCAGGTGGGGGGGGAGGGGGTGGGGGGGTACATCATGCAGGTGGAGGGGAGGGGGTAAGGGGCACAGGAGCTCGGTGCTCAGACTCACATGCTGCCCAGCTTCGGGGACAGGCCTGAGGGAGAGGGTAAAAGCTCCCGGTCTCTGAGTGACGCCCCTAAAGCCTCCAGCTCCCCGCCCACTTCCTGGCTTTCAGCCAATGGGAGGAGAGGGGAGGAGAATTCCGCGGTGGACGTGTCCTGGGAGGGGTCGCTGCTGTTGGCGTACAGGAGCTCCATCTGGGTGGTGGTCCGTCGCCGAGCCTGAGAGGGAGGGAGAAACGGTCACGTCTGGCAGTCAGCACAGCAGAGACCTCTGCTCAAAGACTAACACTTAATAATGTGTATCATTTAATTTAATTTATCATTTATAAGATGAAATATCGTAATACACTTTCTGAGCGCTTAACCCATAAAAGCTGAGATCTATGCACTTAATGAACATCATAAAACACTTCATATTTTCACTCTTAGCCCGATTTCTCCTGTAATGATCTTGTGGGCACAGGTTTGAGCTGGACGTGCATGCTGGCCCTGGGGAAACTTACCTTATTCCTCTGCTTGGTCTCTCCACACAGTTTCATGAGGTCAGAGGCCAAAGAGCTACAGCAGATGAAGAAAAACACTGGAATTCAAATTTTTTCATCCACTCAAGGTGGCCCAGTTTCATGTGACGTCATTAACACGTTTGATTGGCCGTTCCTCTGGACAGGAAGTGCTGATACTCACCTTCCTTCCGCAGCAGGACTCTGAGCGGATTCATCACTGCTGCTCTCGTCTCCGTTGTCTGTAAAACGGAGAAAACACCCTTTCACTGCCACGCCCCTCAGTCACACACAACATCCTCTCCTCTCAAAGGCTTAGTAATGATGAAGAGTCCCTCGGTCACACACAACATACTCTCCTCTCAAAGGCTTAGTAATGATGAAGAGTCCCTTGGTCACACACAACACTGCTCTACTCTCAGGCTCCATAAAGAGTCCCTCCGTGCCAGCCACACACAGCACGGTTATCTGAAGCTGCAGGTTTACGGCCCAGTCTTTCCAATGCCAGGGTGTTTAAGGACATTTGTCTGTTAATCACCTCCTCATCTTGCAGATCACAGTCATTTTGGGGGGACAGCTGACAGTTACAGTCTGGCATTAAAAAAGAAAGCGAATGAGGAAGCATCATGCTGTTTGAAGCTGCAGCAAAACACTGGAGTCCATGTCATACTTTCAGAAGAAGTGGAGAGTGAAGAGTTTAGAGGTCAGGCGTCAGGTTAATTAGGTCAGGGACACCTCTGACGGGCAGGCTGAGGAGTAATTAGTACAATGCACCTGGGAGGATGCATCTACAGCAGCAGCTTCGTAGGTGTGTAAGAGCGTGTGCTGGGGGGGGGGGGGGGGTACTGACAGGTACCAGGTCCTAATGTGTGGCTGCAGCGTCTGCGATGGTCAGGGGGGTTGGGGGGGGGGCACAGCGATGCAGAACCACATGCATGCCCTCATGTTGCTCACTTGTTAGTCTGGGGAACCCATGCACTCATTCCAGCAAAAATAACTGTCCGTTACTTACCTACAGGCATGTTACCTAGTTCTGTTTCAATTCAGGCAACAGGGAAACAAAAATGGCAATACACAAATCAAAATACATTCCGCTGAACAACAAGATCAAAATCAAAAGAACAGAACACAACAGAAGGCTATGCCCCGCATGTAACCCAGGCATCCTGATCATTTCAAACGGCCGCTGCACAGATGCTGGAGAAGTCATGTGATCAGTGCGAGTCCGATGACATCACGCTGGCCGCTGGATAAAGGTGGCCGCCGGGGGCTTGTGCCAAAGGACAGAAAAACAGTTGACACTGAATTTCTCAGGCATTCCGGAAGCTGATCCAAAGAGGGAGGATGATCAGGAACAGTAACCTGCTTTTCACCTGACTCCTCCAGCAGGTGCTCAGCGTGGGCCAGGAGACAGCACACATGCGTGAGGCCGGGTGTGAGGCCGGGCGTGCAGCCGGGCGGTACCTTGCAGGGCGTTCCCCAGCAGGGCGTCCAGCTCCGGGTTGAATTCGGCCTTCTCCTTCAGCATGTGGAACAGCAGCTGGTTCTGAGTGGCGCTGTTGATCTCAGTCTGTTTCAGACGGCCCTCCATCACCTTGATCTG